>NC_028639.1:12934553-12964319 GCF_001406875.1 Solanum pennellii
TATATAAATATATATATATATGTATATATTAGGTTGTTCTATATAATTTAATCATATTTTTAATGTATATTTATCTGTTTGGAATACATTTTATGCCAAAAAATAAATTTTAAGTTAAGTATGCATCTATTTTTGTTAAATTAAAGACATATATAGTTTATTCACAAAATTTCGTCTGTTATTTTCAAATAAATATCTTACATTGTTAGTCTGTCTATTTTATATGAAATGAATTATTGGTATGTAACATAAGGATTACGAAAAATATTTTAGATGTAAATTATAGACTATTTTCACCAAATATCCTTTTAATTTATTTCAAATTAGTCTCTTAAAAATATGAAATAGTTTAAAACCTTACTAAATGAATAATAAATTAAAAAATATTCCAACAATTTTCTTAAATTTTTTTTTAAAAAAATTATTTTAAATTATGAGAATCTTCTATGATTAACTTAAAAACAAAGTATTAATAATTAGGAATTAAAAACCGTAATTGATGAATTTATAATTATTTGCACTTCTTGATTTTTAATTCAATCCAATTTTTATTTGTCTACATTTTTTATATCTATGTTAGATTTGTATTGGAATGTGCTACAACATATTTTAATCTCTTTTACGGCAAATATTTACTCTAGTTTCTCTTTTAATAATCATAAAACAACAATTTCCCTACTCATATTTTCTTCCTAATACAGCGGCATAAAAACGAACCCTTGCTTGAGTGCAATTGATGAAGCTTCGTTAAAGAGATAGACAAATCCTTAGCTAGAATTCTCCCAAATAAGACGTTAAATTCTAATGGTAAACTCCTAACCTCGCCTTTTTTAGATTTTGGAGATTTTCGGACGAATTTCGAAGATTTTTTTTGTTCCGCATCTTTATCAAGACGAATTTATAGACCTTCCTTCGTCCTACTTTTGATCACAATCTCAGTTTCTAGCAATACCATTTTATAGATTTTTAATTTTTTTATTGATGTAAAGTAATGTTTGTTCTTTTTCATTGATTTTTCTTTTGATAGACTTTAGCATTTTTAGTCTTGTTTCCATTAACAACAATTCTCTTTTTTAAAAAAAAAAAAAATTAGTAAATCCTCACTCTTTTAGCATCTTTTTATACTTTTTATATGTTATGGAGTAATATATCAGTAGATACATTATATTTCAAATATAGTACGATTTTTGTTTGGTAGAAAGGTCTGTTGTATGCTTCATACCCTTCTCAATCTTCTTCCTTAGTATTATTTGAGAAATTATGTGATCACATATTAAATAGAGTGTGCAATTTATTTCATTTTTATTAGTTTGATTTTTTGTTAACAATCAGGATCTAAATTGGTTTCAGACCTTCCATAATTATAACTTAATTCTTCAGGGTGCCTTATCTTCAACCATGATTCCCTGCATCCCTTCTTAGGTTTTTCATATTATAAATGTTTCTGCTTGTCGTAGATGTCATACTTCCCCTTTGTAACGTAAAAAGAAACATTCAGCATGCGACATATCTTATATACTATCTCTTATGTCTCATCTTTTCGGTTTGCAGTCACCAAACATTGTTATACAAAAAATCATCAACAACTAAACTTGATCATAATAAGACATTGGGGAAAGGAAGTGCAAGAGGTTTGAACAATATAAGGGAATGCAAGTCCAAGAGTTGTCTTGTAATTGCCTTTTCTCCTTTTCTCGATGACTTCAGTAATATCTCTATTATATTGTTATGTTTGTCCTGTTCTTGCTAGCTACAAAAATGTACTATGTTTTATGGAAGGGATTATATGAAGAAAAGATGTTACATTAGTCTTTAAAGTAATTAAGGATAATATTGATTTCGAACAAATTAAGAAGTCTTGTTAAATTAGATATCACTATAAAAATATATTGATGAAAGATGTTTGGAAAAAGCTAATTGTCCTCTTCAATGTGCAACCATATTTTGTCAATTTTTCATACCTAGTATTGTTTCCAGTTGTGCTGCACACTTTCTTGTTGATATTCTTATAAAATGAAACAATAAACTTCAAAACAAAAAGCAAAAACCAAATTCTCGAAGGATTGTGCTTGTGATATCGGTGGTGAGACGTCGGCTTAGTGGTGGTGGTGGGGGGGGTTTGGAAACAGGTAAGAACATCTTTGAACGACTTTAAGTATGAGTTTTCTTACCTCCTTGTCCCTTCCCAAGAGACCCATAAGGTTCAGTCTATTCTCAATTGAAAACTAAGGTTGTCCCTATTGCATGCCCCTGTCATTAGATCCTTTGAAAGATTCAAGTATGCGTTGGTATAACTTCTGGTAGATGATTTTAGGGCTGGTTGTAACTACGCGTTTGAATGTGTATCTGAAATTATGTTGAAATGAAAGAGGTGTTCCGAAAATGTGGAGTTCATTACCTTTTTGTGCATGTGTGTGTCGTGAATTAGACACGGTTTGAGGCTTGATAATGACATGTTAAAATGTTATAAATTATGTGTGTGCTAATAGGTTAAAAATGTGATATTCATATGACTTCAAAGTTGCTGAATTTAATGATAATTCTTGATTGAAAGTAACATTGAAAATGCACCTAAGGATCTCCCTAAAAACTATTTGAAAGGTCTTAATGATTAAGATGAAAGAGGGTGAGAAAATGGACTGCAAAAGGTGATCAAATTTGAAGGTTTTGGGATATTTGGTTTCGGCCACCTTACATTAAAAAATTTAGCTTAAATTTTCTTTTAATATGCATGAGGTCATTGGGGATTGAACCCAAGACCTCACCATATACAAGTTATAAAAAATTAAATAATAAAATGTGGTATGTGGGGATCGAACCCACAACCTCTTGGCCGAATGAGAAAGAAGGAGAAAATATAAATAAAAATTGGGTGAGGTTGTGGGGAATCGATCCCACACCCTCTTTGTATTAACGAAGAAATCAAGTAGAGAATGAAAAAGAAAGGAATGTGGGTGTGGGGATTCGATCTTGGGTCCCCAGGCCGAAATATTTAAGACAAAAAAAATCAAGAAAAAGAAAGAAAAGAAGTGTAGGTGTGGGGGGTGGATCTCGGGTTCCCTAGCCAAGTATTTTATGTCAACAAAAATTATAGAGAAAACTAACTGTTATACAAGGGATTTGAAATAGGGTTCCCTTGACCAATTCCGTATTAACACATAAGTCGTACGAAAATAAATGATTAAATGAATGTTGCCTTTAATGATCAAAACTGAGATCTTGGCATACTTACAAGATGCATAATTCTTGTACAGCATGACCTTGGGTAAGTACGAATCACTTAGAAGAATTATGAATGAAGCCTCATGGCTTATGTGTGAGGACTCATAAGTCCAGCATACGTTTATAAAGTAAGTGAACCTAAGATTTTATGTGATGAATGATGTGACACCAGAAGGGTTAAGTAAGAGTGTGAAACACACTAAAAGGCCAAGTGCATTGTCATATGGTGAAATGAACATTCACATTAAAAAGGGTGAGTAATTATGAAGGGAAAATGTGCTAAGGCTAATGAAAGTCGTGAAAATATGATAAGAGGCTCATGTGAAATATGAGAGCAATCTTAAATGAGTCTAAGTATAAGTTATCAAAACGTACTCACCTGTGAGAGTGTAAAGTTAACGAAGAGACCTGTATCTGTGGACACTCTAATGAAAGTATTAAAGTTAATATATACTTAATACTAATGATGAGATGAGAAATCATCTAATGAGCTATGATGTCCTCATTCTAGAAGCCAACTTCTATGATGTATGAGATGAATGTAATGGAACTTTATTCTGAGCACCGATAGGCTATCCATGAGTGGCGATTCCTTCTTTCGGGAAGGTAGAGGTTCGTGTAATTCTCATGAGATGAGACTGTCTATCAAGACGGTTATGGGTATCCTTATATATCCTAGTCTTTGTACCTATGCAACCAACATAAGGATCTAGCAGGGTTCATCTCCCTATATACGATAGCATGTTTTGGTTACACTTAGTCCGGTGATTCCACCTGTTTTAGGTGTGGGGTAGACACTGGATTCCATGATGCTCACATGATCTATGTCGGTTAAATTTAAAGTTCCCAAAAAAAGAATTAGGCTAGCCTCTTGTAATGCACACAATGAAATGAAAGATACCAAAAGTGTTTGGGTAGGATAATGAAGAGGTGAACTAGAATTATGTAGTGACAATAGGTCATTCTTAGTCATTACACAGTGAACCCAATGAGTGTCTTATACTGCATCCTAGCTAAAGCTGATGTTTAGACTAGCCTATGAATGAAATGATATAAAGTACGTATGAATGAATGAAGCAGACTCTGTGTTTGCTAAAGAAGGCTCCCTAGTTGAGGTCCCATATGTTTGGCCCTCATTTTGGGCAGTCCTAATGTTATGTCCGTGGTTCCAGGATCTCATGGCGTATGAACTAATGAAATGAATTATGATATGTGATATATGCAATATGTTATGTGTTATATGCAATATGTTATGTGCTGTGTGCAATTTGATGCGTATGATGATGCATGTTACTCTCATGGAATGACTTTCCGAATATGATTTTGGCAAGCCAACTGACTTGACTTTCCGTAACTCATACCGTTAGAAGAGAGATATTCTAAATCATGCATGTATGTGGTTTTTGTTTGCATATACCCATACTTAGCACAAGTGTGTACTAGTTCCATACATTTATGTACTTTATGGTGCAAGTGCAGCTGCATGTTAGAGCTTACGAGTCGACGCAGAAGTTATCCGGACGTGGAGATTTCAGCCGGATTTGGTAGTCCCTCATACTTTCGAGGATGCCTAGTGATTTATCCTAGCGTAGACGTAGTCATGATCTAGTGGAGTATATTCCACTAGAGTTTCTTTCCTATTTACTTTCAGACGTTGTATTGGTGCCATTTTGGCAACTCTATATTTATGACTATATCTTTCATTTCATTATCTTAATTTACATGGTTGTTATAAACATTTATGAGTTTATGTAGATAGTATTACGCTAGATGAATGTTTTCCAATATAAAGTTTAAGTAAATAATAGTTCAAATTTCCGCTAAAATTAACCTAGATGATGTAACGACGATTTATGTAGGCTTGTCTGCGACCTCTAAGAGATCGACAATGACTGTCTCGTCTGGGGTCTAGATTCCAGTCGTAAAAACGTGGTATCAGAGAATTAGGTTAAATTTCAAGGATAATAAGGTCATATTATCCACATCGAGCAGTTTCTAAGTTATGGTAGTGAAGTGCACGACTATAATGAATTAGAGACTGCATAATGCGTAGGGAAATTTCCCTTCTTTTGATCTTATCGTGCTTTCCTTAATGTCTTATTTCTTGGTGTTATGAGCGTGTCTAACATCAATTCTTATTTCTTTTAAAAAATGAACACAAAGGGGAACGCTGGTCGGGGAAGAATAGGATCAGCTGCTCGGGATAACCAAGTCACACCCCAGGCTCCAGCTGCAGGAGTGGCCATGCTAGTTAACACACCTGGGTTGACTAATGCCGAGGTGAAGACAACTTTTGCACATATATCTGAAGCCATCACTGTGCAGGCTCAGGTTATGA
The DNA here is from genome assembly GCF_001406875.1 of Solanum pennellii. Classification (NCBI taxonomy): domain Eukaryota; kingdom Viridiplantae; phylum Streptophyta; class Magnoliopsida; order Solanales; family Solanaceae; genus Solanum; species Solanum pennellii. The sequence continues at coordinate 12,940,114 of NC_028639.1, forward strand.
TGGCCCACGCCAACAGACAGGAGGTTCAGCGGGAGAACCCACCAGCCCACAACATCGCGAACAGGTTGCGAGACAATTAATCCTCAAATCATTATAGGATCTAAGACTGCAGAGGACCCTCACGAGATTGTGGAGGAGGTCCAGAATATTTTTGTGGCAATAAGGTCCACGGAGATTGAGAAAGCTGAGCTGGCCTCGTATGAGCTGAAGAATGTTGCACAGGCTTGGTGCTAGATGTGGCAGGATAGTAGGGCCTTGGGTGGAGGTCCAATCACATGGGAGCTGTTTAAGACAACTTTTCTATAAAGGTTCTTCCCCAAAGATATGATAGAGGATAGGGTTAATGAGTTCATCAACCTTAAGCAGGGCTCGATGACTCTCAAGGAGTATTCCCTGAAATTTGTTAAATTGTCAAGGTAGACAACTTCTCTTGTGTCGAACAGTAGGGTTGAGATGAGAAGGTTCCTTGCAGGGATCTCAGAGGAATTGGAGGAGGAGTGTCGGGCTGCGATGCTCCATGATAGCATGAACTTTCAAGGCTTATGATAAATGTCCAACAAGTTCAGGACAGCCGGAAGAAGAGGAGAGTCTGTGAAGTCAGAAGGCCTAACCCTTCTGACAAGATAGGTTCCAGCAGAGGTGGTGGAAGGAGTACTTTTGGAGTTCCTGAATAACCCAGATTTAAGAAGGGGGATTAGAGTGCAGGGAAGTCTAACTCTCAGAGGAGTGCAACACGTAAATGAGGCAGACCCAAGCGAAAGAAGGGCAATGGCAGTGATGTGCAGCATCCCAGAAAGGAATGTGGCAAGTGTGGCCGTATTCACAGAGGAGAGTGCAGGCTAGGCACAAATGCCTGCTTCGGTTACAGAATGAGCGGAAACATGGTTAGGGACTACCCACAGAATAAGGGTCAAGCTGGAGGCAATGCTCATCCTAGGCCTAATCCCCAGAATGCTACTGGAATTGAGCCTCCTAAGAGGAACAAATTCTACGCCTTGAAGGTCAGGGAGGAGCAGGAGAAGTCTGCTGATGGGGTTATAGCTATGCTGCATGTTTTCTTAACCTCTGTTTATGCTTTACTTGATCCAGGGTCTACGCTTTCTTTTGTTACTCCCTTGCTTGATCTTACTTCTGAAACACTACATGAGGTTTTGCATGATCCTATTGTAGTTAGTACTCCCTTAGGAGAAAATGTGAGAGCTGATAGGGTTCATAAAGACTGGCCAATAGTAGTATGTGGTAAGACTATGTTTGCAGAATTTTTTGAGTTACCCATGAATGAATTCGATATTATACTTGGTATGGACTGGCTCCATAAATGTTATGCCTTCATGGATTGTTGTAGTAGGGTTGTGAGATTCCGTTTCCTTAGTGAATTAGAGCTGGTCATGGAGGGGTACAATTCGAGCCATTCAAGTCCCTTGATTTTAAACCTAAAAGCTAATAAAATCATGTCCAAGGGATTTTTATGTCATATTGTGAGTGTCAATGATCTAGATCATGACATTCCTTCCATAGACTCTGTGCCTATAGTGAATGATTTCTAAGATGTTTTCACCAATGATTTGCCTGGAGTCCCTCCCCCTCGAGAGATTGATTTTTGTATCGACCTATATTCCGATAACAAAACAATTTCAATTCCACCCTACAGAATGGCTCCAGCTGAACTCAAAGATTTGAAGCTACAGTTAAAAGATCTCACTGATAAGAGCTTCATCCTGTCGAGCATATCCCCTTGGGACGCTCTAGTGTTGTGTGTGAAAAAGAAGAATGGAACCCTTAGGTTGTGTATCGATTATAGGTAGATCAACAAAGTCACTATAAAGAATAAATATCCACTTCCCAGAATAGTTGACTTATTCGATCATCTCCAAGGGTCTAGCTTCTTCTTGAAGATTGATCTTCGTTCCAGGTATCATCATCTTAGGGTTAGGGATAAAGATATCCCAAAGAGAGCCTTTCATACCCATTATATTCATTATGAGTTCTTAGTAATGTCCTTTGATCTCACTAATGCACCGAGTCTTCCATGATTCCTTGATTCTTTTGTCATAGTATTAATTGATGACATCCTCATCTACTCTAAGACCAAAAAAAAGCATGAACAACATTTCAGACTAACCTTGTAGGTACTTAGACAACATCAACTATATGCCAAACTCTGCAAGTATGAATTCTGGATTAGATGAGTGACCTTCCTGGGTCATGTTGTGTCCGATCATGGTTTGGAGGTGGACCCCAAGAAGACAGAGGCTATTAAGAACATTACAAGGCCTCTTACTCCCATCGACATCCATAGCTTTCTAGTATTGGCGGGTTATTACCGCAGGTTCGTTAGTGTTTTTCTTCCATTGCTGCCCCACTGACAACTTTGACTAAGAAGAAAGACAAGTTTAAATGGGCGGATACTTGTGAGAAGAGTTTCCAGGAGCTCAAGGACAGACTCACTTCAGCCGCAGTGCTTACATTACTTAAATGTTGTGAGAATTGCACTATTTATTGTGATGCATCTAGGGTTAGTTTCGGTTGTGTTCTTATTTAGGGTGGTAATGTGATAGCCTATGCGTCCAGACTATCCAAGATTCATGAGAAGAATTATCCTACTCAAGACCTAGAGTTGGCAATTGTGTTGTTTGCATTGAAGCTATGGACGCATTACTTGTACAGAGTGTATATGGATGTGTTCACACACCATAAGAGTCTTCAGTATGTGTTCACACAGAGGGATTTGAACCTACGTCGTCGGAGATGGTTGGAGCTGTTGTAGGACTATGACATGAGTGTCCACTACCATCCAGGGAAGGCAAATGTTGTTGCTGATGTTTTGAGAAGGTTGAGCATGGGGAGTACAACCCACGTTTATGATGGGAAGAAAGAGTTGGGTAAGGATGTAAACAGACTAGCCAAACTAGGTGTGCAGTTGATGGCTTCTACTAGTGGGGGAGTTTCAGTTCATCCCAGTTCTGAATCATCCTTGGTAGCTGAAGTCAAGAAGGATAAGCATCTTGATCTTGTGTTGATGGAGTTGAAGGAGTCAGTACTGGTAAATATGAATGTGTCCTTTTCTTTGGGAAGTGACGTGATACTTAGGTACCAAGTCAGGCTGTGTGTACCAGACGTGGATTATTTATGAACCAAGATTGTTGCAGAGGCCCATGGTTCCGGGTATTCAATACATAATGGTTCCACCAAGATGTATCATGACCTCAAGCAGATCTATTAGTGGAATGGCATAAAGAAGGACATTGCTGAGTGTGTGGCCAAGTGTCCTAATTATCAGCAAGATAAGGCGGAGCACCTTAAGCCTGGCGGTCTTACTCAGATGATTGAGGTTCCGACTTGGAAGTGTGTGGCCATTAACATGGACTTCGTGGTTGGTCTTCCGAGTACTAGGAGGCAGCATGACTCTATATGGGTTATTGTAGACAGGATGACTAAGTCTACCCACTTTATCCCTGTGAAGTAGACTTACAGGGCCAAGGACTATGCGAGACTCTACATTGATGAGATTGTGAGGTGGAATGGGATTCCATTTTTTATCATTTCAGATAGAGGAGCTCAGTTCACTTTTCATTTATGGAGATCCTTCGAAAAGATCTTAGGCACGCAGTTAAAGCTCAGTACTGCCTTCCATCCTCAGACAGATGGGCAGGCAGAACCCACCAGTCAAACATTGGAGGACATGTTGGCGGCGTGTGTTATCGATTTCAGAGGTAGTTGGTACAACCATATGCCATTGATAGAGTTCTCATATCGTAACAACTATCACTCCAGTATTGGGATGGCATCGTTTGAGGCATTGTATGGTAGGAGGTGTAGGTCTCCAGTTGGGTGGTTCGAGGTTAGAGAGTCATCAATTATGGGTCCACAGATCATTCATGAATCCTAAGAGAAGGTTAGGGTGATTAGGGACAGGTTGGCTACGACATACAGTCGATAGAAGTCTTATGCAGATAACAGGAAGCGACCCTTAGATTTTGATGTTGGTGACAAAGTATAATTTAAGATATCACCCATGAAAGGGATGATGAGGTTTGGCAGGAAGGGGAAGTGAGTCCGAGGTACTTCAGGCCATACGAGATTCTATTGCGTGTGGGTGAGGTTCCTTATGAGTTGGCGTTGATTGCGGAGCTAGCTGCTGTTCATCCAACCTTTCATGTCTCTATGTTAAAGAAGTGCCTTTGTGATCCAGCATCGATTCTTCCTGTTGAATTTTTGGGGGTTGATGAAGACTTGTCCTATGAGGAGGTTCCTGTTGAGATTTTAGACTGGCAGGTAAAGGGACAGAGAAACAAGGAGGTTGCCACAGTGAAGGTATTGTGGAGGAACCATCTTGTTGAGGGTTCTACGTGGGATGTTTAGGCCGATATGAGATAACTCTATCCTCATCTTTTCAACTCTTGAGGTTAGACTCCTTACTCTTAAGTCTAAGTTTCCTTGTCTCCTCATTTATTTGTTGATATTGGTTGACTTTGTAACGTACTTATGTTATGATATGACTGGCATTGTAGGAGATATTTAGAAGTGTCATTCGGGGATGGATGTTCCTAAGGGGGGATAATGTGACAACCTGAAAATGACTATGCTAAGTAATTCTTAAACGTACCTAAAATTCCTTGATTATACCAGGTTGACACAGCTTCTTGAGTGTAGAACTAGACCTCAAAACCTATTCACTAGCTAAGACAACCAACTTGGTGAGTTAGTTGAGCTAGGCAAGGTGAGAACCAACCATGTAGTGCACCCGAATTGAAGAGATTTACCCGGATGAGTTTTTACTGGACTTGAAAGGGGTAATGTTAGGTTTGGAGGGTCTAGGGGTAAAATGGTCTGTTCAAGGATAGGGGTAGTATTGTAATTACCCTAAGTATTCAATTAATTAATTAATTAATTTAAAGAGGAGGGCAATTCAGGTAGGATTGGCCGAATTAGACCGTTTTTTCGCAATTTAAGCTTCACTCGGGTTCGATCCTTGGTGGAAGCAATATTAAATTTAATATTTTATATTAATTAGATTATTTAAGTAAGGGAACAATTAGTAATTTCACCTTAACCTTTAAAAAATACGATTTTGTTAATTTATGAGGAGTCCTAGTTTGACTAATTCCAAAACTAAATATCCTAATCCTAAGCTACTACTCATTCTCACGTCACTCTAGTTCTACCTCACTTGCACGATTATTCTTCAGTAAAATAAAAGAAAAGACCAAAAAAATAAAGTTCATCAAGAAGTTGAATGCTAAAACTCAAAAGCAAAATAAGATTCAAAACAAAAAGCAAAAATCAGATTCTCGATGGATTGTGCTTGTGATTTCGGTGGTGAGACGTCAGCTTAGTGGGGGGGGGGGTTTCAAAAACATGTAAGAACATCTTTGAATGACTTCAGGTATGGGTTTTCTGTCCTCTTGGTCCCTTTCCCAAGTGACCCCTAAGGTTCAGTCTGTTCACATTTGAAGACTAAGGTTTTCCCCGTTGCATTCCCCTGTCATTGAATCCTTTGAAAGATTCAAGTATGCGTTGGTATAACTTCTGGTATATGATTTTAGGACTGGTTGTGATTACGTGTTTCAATGTGTATTCGGAATTATGTAGAAATAAAAGAGGTTTTCGGAAAATGTGAACTTTGTTAACTTGTTTGTGCATGTGTGTGTCGTGAATTAGACACGGTTTGAAGCTTTATATTGACATGTTAAATTTTTATAAATTATGTGTGTGAGAATATGTTAAAAATGTAATGTTCATATGATTTAAAAGTTGCTGAATTGAATGATAATTTTTGACTGAATGTAGGCTTGAAAATGCACCTAAGGATATCCCTAAAAACTACTCGAATGGTCTTAATGTTTAACGTGAAAGAGGGTGAGAAAATGGACTGCAAAAGGTGATCAAATTTCCATTTGTTGGAAATTTGCTCTCGGCCAACTTGCCGTAAAAAAAATTATAAAATGCATGAGGTCAGTTGGAATTGAACCCAAGACCTCACTATATTCAAGTTATAAAAAAACTAAATAATAAAATGAGGTATGTGGGGATCGAACCCACAAACTCCTGGACAAAGGAGAAAGTAAGGAGAAAATATAAATAAAAATTGGGTGAGGTTGTGGGGAATCGATCACACACCTTCATGGTCTAAACGAAGAAATCAAGTACAGAAAGAAAAAGAAAGGAATGTGGGCGTGGGAATCTGATCTTGGGTCCCCCAGGCCGAAAGATTTAAGAGAAAAAATAAAGAAAAAGAAAGAAAGGAAGTGTAGGTCTGGGGGATGGATCTCGGGTTCCCTAGTCACCAAGTTCATGTCAACAAAATGATAAACAAAACTAAGTGTTATACAAGGGATTTGAAATTGGGTTCCCTTGCCCAATTCCGTATTGACACAAAATTCGTACATGAATAAATGATTAAATGAATGTTGCCTTTAAGGATCAAAATTGAGATCTTGGCATTCTTAAAAGATGCATAAGTGTTGTACCACATAACCTTGGGTAAGTATGAATAACTAAGACGAATTAAGAATGAAGCCTCATGGCTTTTATGTGTGGACTCATAAGTCAAGCATACGTTTATTAAATAAGTGAACCTAAGATGTTATGTGATGAATGATGTGACTCCAGAAGAGTTAAGTAAGATTGTGAAACATACTAAAAGGCCAAGTGCATTGGCATATGATGAAATAATCATTCACGTAAAAAGGGGTGAGTCATTATGCATGGACAATGTGCTAAGGCTAGTGAATGTGGTGACAAATGATTAAATGCTAATGTGAAATATGAGAGCAATCTCAAATGAGTTTAAGTTAATGTTACCAAAACGTACTCACTTATGAGAGTGTAAAGTTAATGAAAGGACGATTCTCTCTGAACACTCTAATGAAAGTATTGAAGTTAATATATACTTAATATTAATGATGAGATTAGAAATCATTTAATGACCTATGATGTCCTCATGCTATAAGCCAACTTCTATGATGTATGAGATGATTGTAATGGAACTTTATATTGAGCACCGATAGGCTAACTATGAGTGGCGATTCCTTCTTTCAAGAAGGCAGAGGTTCGTATAATTCTCATGAGATCAGACTGTCCGTCCAGACAGGTATGGGTCTTCTTATATCTCCTAGTCTTTGAACCAATGCAGCCAACATAGGGATCTAGCAGGGTTCAACTCCCTATAGACGGTAGAATGTTTTGGTTTCAGTTTGGCCGGTGATTCCACCTCTTTTCGGTGTGGGGTAGACACTGGATTTCATGGTGCTTACATGATCTGTGTAGTTTAAAGTAAACGTTCCCAAAGAAAGAAAGTGGACATCCTCATGTAACGCATACAATGAAATGAACGATACCAAAGGTGTTTGGGTATGATAATCAAATGGTGAACTAGACTTATGTAATGACACTAGGTCTTTATTAGTCATTGCACAGTGAACCCAATGAGAGTCTTAAAGACATCCTAGGTATAGCTGGTGTTTACACTATTCTATGAATGAAATGAAGTACGTATGAATGAATGAAGCAGACTTTGTGTTTGCCTAAGAAGGCTCCCTAGTTGACATCCCATATGTTGAGCCCTCATTTTTGGAAGTCCTAATGTTAAGTCCATGGTTGCATGGTCTCATGGCATATGAACGAATAAAATGAATTATGATATGTACTATATGCAATATGTTATGTGCTATATGCAATACATTATGTGTTGTGTGCAATATACTATGTATGATGATGCATGTTACTCTTATGGCATGACTTTCCTAATCCAAATTTTGAATGTCCACTGACTTCACTTTCCATAACTCTTATTGTTAGGAGAGAGCTATTCTAAACCAATCATGTCCGTGGTGTGTGCTTGCATATACCCTTACTTTGTACAAGTGTGTACTAATTCCATACATTTATCTACTTTTAGGTGCAGATGCAGCTGGATGTTAGAGCTTACGAGTCAACGCAGAAGTTATCCGGACGTGCAGCTTATATACGGATTTTGTAGGCCCTTATGCTTTCGAGGATGCTTACTTGTTTATTCTAGCATAGAAGTAGGAATGAGATAGTGGAGTATGTTCCATTAGCGTTTCTTTCGTATTTACTTTCAGACGTTGTATTGGTGCAATTTTGGCAACTCTATCTTTATGACTATATCATTCATTTGATTATCTGTATTTAGATGGTTGTTGGGAATGCTCATGAGTTTACACAGATAGTATTATGCGAGATCAATGTTTTCCAATAGAAAGTTTAAGTAAAAAAAAGTTCAAATTTTCCGGTAAAATTAACCTAGATGAAGTAACGACGACATGTGTAGGCTTGTCTGCGACATCTGAGAGGTCAACGACACGGGTCTCGTCTGGGGTCTAGAGTCCGGTCATGGTATTCCATTTGTTAAATTTATATTTGGAAAATTTTTTCATAACCAAAATAGACCATGTGAGCTAAACATGGAATCAAGTATCAACCCCTCCCACTTAAAAGAGGACATCCTACTTGCCAAGGTAGGACATCAACATCATATGGAATTGAGGTGGATCCACTAGCTATGTTTCCTACAGGGGCACATAGTTAAGGAACAAGGAGGTTGTTATTAAAAACCCTCTTTATGCTAATTCGCATTGTAGTTTCAACCTTATGAGAAAATAAGGTGAACCTACATTCCTTTCTGAAGGAACACCTCTCATTGTAATGGTCACTTGGTTCTAAGATAACTCCCTTTTTTGAAGAGCAGCGGCCATCCTTGAGACCGCATTTAGGACCCATTATCACTATTATGAGTTCCTTGTTATATCTTTTGGGTTGACTAATACCTCAGCCCCCTTCATGGGATTGATGACGCTTGTGTTCAGGCCATACCTTGATTCATTTGTTATCATCTTCATTGATGGCATACTAGTATACTCGCAGAGCTGGAGTGAGCATGAGCTGCATTTGGGATAGTTCTTCTGACTTTGTGAGATCAACGACTTTATGCCAAGTTCTCAAAGTGTGAGTTTTTGCTTGATTCTGTATCACAGTTGGGACATGTGGTGTCCAAGGAGGGTATTAGGGTTTATTCGTCAAAGATTGAGGCTACTTATGGTCGGGACAGACCCAATTCTTTTATTGAGGTTCATAGTTTCGTCGGGTTAGCGAGTTACTATAGGCGCTTTGTTGAGGGCTTTTTACTATTACAACTCCTTTTACTCGGTTGACTCACCGGATGTTACCTTTGTGTGGTTAGAGGTATGTGAGATGAACTTTTGGAAGCTCAAGGAGTTACTTACCACCGCTCCTATACTGATTCTTCTGGTTGAGAGCAAGGTCTTCACAGTTTATTGTGATGCATCCGGCGTTGGTGTAGATTATGTATTGATGCAACAGGGACAGATTATTGCATATGCATTGAGGTACGTTAAGGTCTATGAGCATAAGTACCCAGCAATGACTTGGAGTTTGCGACGGTAGTTTTCACTCTTATGATTTGGAGGCACTACTTATATAGAGTTTTATGTGAGATATATACCAATCACAGGAGCCTTCAATACATCATGAATTAGAGGAACCTTTATTGGAGGCAGCTTCATTTGATTGAGCTTCTAAAGGACTGTGACCTCTATGTACTCTATAATCCGGGCAACACGAACGTGGTAGCGGATGCTTTGAGCCAGAAGACGATAAGTATGGGTAGTCTAACCATCCCATATCTGGAGGAGAAATCCTTGGCTTTGGAAATTACGTTCTTATCTAATAGCATGGTTCAATTATATATCACATATTCTAGACGCGTCTTGGCTTATATGGGAGTTCAGTCTTCTTTGCATGATAGGATTCGTGGTTGTAAGTTTTAGGATAAGTCCTTGGTGGACATTAGAGATTGATTGTTAGCGGGTGATGATGATCAGGCTATCTTAGATCCTACGGAATGTTGAGTTTCGTTTGTCGCATTTGTGTCTCGAATGTTGGTGATTTGATACAGTTGATACTTTATATGGTACATGAGTCTAGATATTCTATACATTCCCTCATAGCGAAGATGTATCGTGATTTGAGGAAGCATTACGGGTGGAGTGGAATGATACAAGATATTGCTGACTTTCTTTCTCGTTTCTTGTACCGCCAGCAGGTAAAGGCCGAGTATTTGAGGCCTGGTGATGAATTTCAGAGATTACCCATTCTGGAGTGGAAGTGGGTCTGCATTACTATGGAATGTATGGTTGGCCTACTGCGGACTTCTAAAGGAGTTGATAGCATTTGGTTCATTGTTTATTGATTGACAGTTTAGCATATTTACTTCCCGTTCATTGTTCATTTAGCGCCGAGAAGTTGGCTCGTATATACATTCGGGAGGTGGTCGACAACGTGGAATGCCAATTTCAATTATATAAGATCGGGTTTCTCAGTTCACGACTAGCTTTTCAAACACCTTTCAGGATGAGTTGGGCACCCGGGTTAACCTTAGCACAGCTTTCCACTAGCAGACTAATGGTTAGTCAAATCATACTATTCAAGTCCTTGAGGACATGCTACGGGCTTGTGTTTTTGAGTTTGGTGGCCATTGGGACCAGTTCTTTCCTTTGGCGGAGTTTGTGTATAACAACATCTACAATTCTAGCATTTAGATTTCCCCATTTGAGGCCCTGTATGGTAGGCTTGTCGCCCTTTGGTGGGCTGGTTTGTGTCTATAGAGCATAGGCCGCGATGTGGCTTTAGAGTAGATGAGAGTGATTCAATATAGACTGAGGACAGCACAGAGTAGGCACCAAAGTTATGTGGATCGGAAGCGTCATCCTTTGAGATTCTCTATTGGTGATCAAGTATTCCTTCGTGTGTCGCCCATACAGTGCGTGATGAGATTTGAGAGGCAGGGTATGCTTAGAACCAGATACATTGGGGGTTTTTAAACACTCCGGACAATTAGGGAGGTTGCTTATGGGTTGCCCTACTTCTAACATTTTCACCCATCCACATGGTTTTTCATTTCTTGATGCTACGCTGATATATTCGTGATGAGTCCCATGTGCAATAGTAAGATGCAGTTGAGTTGGATGACAGTTTGACATTTGTAGAGGAGGCAATTGCCATCCTAGGAAGAGATGTGAGGAGATTGTGCTTCAAAGCCATTCCTTTTGTTAAGGTCCTTTGGAGGCATTGTCCAGTAAAGGAGGCTACCTTGGAGACAGAGTAGGAGATGCAAGAGCAGTTTCCCAGCTTTTTTGAGCCTTCNTAGATATTCAGCGCTTCACTTTTAGGACTTGTACTCGTTATGTTGGTAGCTCTGTACTAGTGACTTCAAGGTTTTGGAAGGGATCCTTATTTTTAAATATGTTTTGGTTTGCTTCCGCCTTTTTATGTTGTTATAGTAAATTTTTCCTACTCTTTTTTAGTTTCTACCCTTCGACCCATTACCTATTGTTCTAGATAACGTGTTGGCTTACCTAACGGAGAGTTATAGTAGTTACCATCATGACCTGCGAGAATCTTCTCGAGGTACTTCTTGACTCCTAATTTTGCGGACGAATATCCTTTTTAGTAGTGGATGTTGTAATAACCCTCTTGGTCATTTCTGTGATTTATATTTTGTGCGTTATTTAGAGCGTTCCTATAGTCGCCCCAAGTCACTTATGACTTGTTGGGACTGACAGTTCGTTCACCTAGTCGTTCTTTTGGTTATTGTGCGAGGTTTAGTTTTTTTAAAGCTTATAAACCTTTAACGAACGTTTTCGATGAGAAGCTCAAGAAAATGACATCATAATACAATTCTGACGATTCCATCAGCTCCAGAAGGGTCTTTTTAGGAAAGTAGCATGGTCGGAACGACTCCAAAAGTATACAATGTTAGTTGGTGCAATTAGGCATTTAACTTTATGTTTAATGCTAAGTTTGACTTTAGTGAACATTCTTACTACACGCACTCAGATGAACATTCCGTCAGCGAGGTAAGCTCCGAAATATCGAGTTTGGTCTAGTTTGACTCTTCTTTTGTGTCCTGAATTTTTTTGATATTTTTTCGAGCCCTTTGGTATATTTTGACTTAAAATGGACGATGGAAGTGGTACCGACCTTTTATTGAGATGACCTCTGATTTAAGTTTCGACTGCGCAGTTGAAACCGGATTGTCAAATTTAGTAGGGTAGAGTATATGCTTTATTTTTATAAGGTTCCGAAAGGATTCCGAGCACCCTGTCGGAGACTTTGAAGAAATTAGCCAAAGCTGAAATCTGGTGCAACACTTTTAGCGACCAGGATTTGGCGTTTTAACGACCATATTTGTGGGATTATTAGAGACAAGTTTCATCTTTTATAACATCCCCAACTCAACTTCAACTCTTTTCTTAAAAGTGCGATACCTTGAGCTATAGAGGTCAGATTTGGGCGATTAAGGAGAATAACTTGAGTGAATTTTAGAGGAGAACATATTGCTGAAATTCACATTTGAAGTCTTGTTGAAGGTAAAAAATTGTGTTTTAACTGCTGTGTAGCTCATTTTCAAGCTCAAATTTTGGGATACTTTTAAAAGTTGTTTTCTTGGAAATTTTATGTCAGAATCTTGATATTCATGAGTCTATATTGTTATATTTTTCGTGAGGATCGTCGTGGTGTGATTTGTTTTAGTATTTGGACCTTTGTTTCTCATAAATTCTTGTAAATAACTGCTACCATTGTTGTTGAATTTTAGCATATTATTTGATTTTTAGTTGCATGTTCGTGTTGTGAATGTTTTGAGCCCCGAATTGTGTTCCAATTCGGAAAAAAAGTTCCAATAGTTTTTTAGGACCTATATTTGGGGTTATTCTGGAAATTTTAACATGGGTCCCCCTTTTCCCATTTTTACCGCGAAATTGGCCCCTCAAATTTTCTTGCGATTTTACTGTCTAAATGACGGTAATAATGTTGTGACTATTTTTTGTTGTGTTGAAACTTTTCAAGGACATTTGGAAAGGGAAAGGTCCGGAAAAGTGATTTTTGATTGGGCATGATCTTCCTATTGGTAGGCTACAATTTCCTTCGTTTGGTTTGAACTCGAAAATGTGAATGCATGTTAATTAGTTGGGATTTTGTTGGGTAGTTATTGTATCATGCATAGGTTTTAGAAATCCTATTTTCAGCCTATTTATGAAAATTATCGGGTAACTGTGAGCATGATTTATGTTATTAATTGACCTTCTTTGCTATGTGGAGTAATTGAATTCTTGAGTAATATTTATTGGAAGTATGTTGGATCTTATTTTAGGTTTGGATAGAGCTTGCCTAAGAAATGGCTGATTCAAAATTGGTAGGACATAGTTTTTCCCTGACCTCGCTTGATTGGCTCAAATCCTTATTGACTGTTATAGAAGACTTGAGTCTGATTGTTTGGGCCTTAGCTTGACGATGAGCTCGCTCCAACGATATTCTTCCATACATGTTCAATGTTACGACTTCACGAGTTTTGTTAGTGACAATGAGTTTCGCTCTGCAATTCAAAGTTGATTTTAAATTCGTTTCCAAGGACTTGCATTGATTGGCTAAGTTTTGATGGTGTTCCACGCGTACTTCTGATTATTGATACATAGAGAATCGTTCAGCAGATATATTGACACCTTTGTCGCGCATCTTGATTTAAGGCCCGGAATCAATTTCATTGACTATCTTCAGCCTCAATTACTTCTATTTGTGATTAGCTACTTGTGTAATTCTGGCGAGTGTTCAGTTCGAGGCCCAACCTCCATACCATCATATTATATTAATTGGTTTTGAGCATCTTATTCGATGTTTTTTTCCTTGGGTTCTATTCTCCTTAGTTATAGTTATACTGTGTACTCATCAGTCTTATGGGGATCCATTCGAGTTTTTGTTTAAACTTACCCAGGAGTGTAGCTTTTGGTCTTATCGGGGTCTAGTTAGGTATAGTTAGCTTATATATTACTTTAATTAGTTCTTTCTACACTAGTGTGCATTCCATTGTTACTTAGACTTTCATTCTTTACCTCTTGTTCTGTTATTCCTTTTTTTCAAATTGCTTTACTTTTCAAGTTCAATAGGACTCTGATGCCTACTGGTACGTGTTGTTTAGTACTCATGCTACCCTTTGCATCTATTTTCGTAATGCATGTCCAAGCCCAAGTAGCCACTGTTGATCAAGTTTGGAGAAGTCTGATCTTGAGACGGGGGTGAGCACATGGCGTCCTGTACTATTTCAATCTCTAGCTGTGCATATATAGACTTATTTTTTACCTTTCGAGACAGTAGATATTCAGCGCTTCACTTTTAGGACTTGTACTCGTTATGTTGGTAGCTCTGTACTAGTGACTTCAAGGTTTTGGAAGGGATCCTTATTTTTAAATATGTTTTGGTTTGCTTCCGCCTTTTTATGTTGTTATAGTAAATTTTTCCTACTCTTTTTTAGTTTCTACCCTTCGACCCATTACCTATTGTTCTAGATAACGTGTTGGCTTACCTAACGGAGAGTTATAGTAGTTACCATCATGACCTGCGAGAATCTTCTCGAGGTACTTCTTGACTCCTAATTTTGCGGACGAATATCCTTTTTAGTAGTGGATGTTGTAATAACCCTCTTGGTCATTTCTGTGATTTATATTTTGTGCGTTATTTAGAGCGTTCCTATAGTCGCCCCAAGTCACTTATGACTTGTTGGGACTGACAGTTCGTTCACCTAGTCGTTCTTTTGGTTATTGTGCGAGGTTTTTTAGTTTTTTTAAAGCTTATAAACCTTTAACGAACGTTTTCGATGAGAAGCTCAAGAAAATGACATCATAATACAATTCTGACGATTCCATCAGCTCCAGAAGGGTCTTTTTAGGAAAGTAGCATGGTCGGAACGACTCCAAAAGTATACAATGTTAGTTGGTGCAATTAGGCATTTAACTTTATGTTTAATGCTAAGTTTGACTTTAGTGAACATTCTTACTACACGCACTCAGATGAACATTCCGTCAGCGAGGTAAGCTCCGAAATATCGAGTTTGGTCTAGTTTGACTCTTCTTTTGTGTCCTGAATTTTTTTGATATTTTTTCGAGCCCTTTGGTATATTTTGACTTAAAATGGACGATGGAAGTGGTACCGACCTTTTATTGAGATGACCTCTGATTTAAGTTTCGACTGCGCAGTTGAAACCGGATTGTCAAATTTAGTAGGGTAGAGTATATGCTTTATTTTTATAAGGTTCCGAAAGGATTCCGAGCACCCTGTCGGAGACTTTGAAGAAATTAGCCAAAGCTGAAATCTGGTGCAACACTTTTAGCGACCAGGATTTGGCGTTTTAACGACCATATTTGTGGGATTATTAGAGACAAGTTTCATCTTTTATAACATCCCCAACTCAACTTCAACTCTTTTCTTAAAAGTGCGATACCTTGAGCTATAGAGGTCAGATTTGGGCGATTAAGGAGAATAACTTGAGTGAATTTTAGAGGAGAACATATTGCTGAAATTCACATTTGAAGTCTTGTTGAAGGTAAAAAATTGTGTTTTAACTGCTGTGTAGCTCATTTTCGAGCTCAAATTTTGGGATACTTTTAAAAGTTGTTTTCTTGGAAATTTTATGTCAGAATCTTGATATTCATGAGTCTATATTGTTATATTTTTCGTGAGGATCGTCGTGGTGTGATTTGTTTTAGTATTTGGACCTTTGTTTCTCATAAATTCTTGTAAATAACTGCTACCATTGTTGTTGAATTTTAGCATATTATTTGATTTTTAGTTGCATGTTCGTGTTGTGAATGTTTTGAGCCCCGAATTGTGTTCCAATTCGGAAAAAAAGTTCCAATAGTTTTTTAGGACCTATATTTGGGGTTAATTCTGGAAATTTTAACATGGGTCCCCCTTTTCCCATTTTTACCGCGAAATTGGCCCCTCAAATTTTCTTGCGATTTTACTGTCTAAATGACGGTAATAATGTTGTGACTATTTTTTGTTGTGTTGAAACGTTTCAAGGACATTTGGAAAGGGAAAGGTCCGGAAAAGTGATATTTGATTGGGCATGATCTTCCTATTGGTAGGCTACAATTTCCTTCTTTTGGTTTGAACTCGAAAATGTGAATGCATGTTAATTAGTTGGGATTTTGTTGGGTAGTTATTGTATCATGCATAGGTTTTAGAAATCCTATTTTCAGCCTATTTATGAAAATTATCGGGTAACTGTGAGCATGATTTATGTTATTAATTGACCTTCTTTGCTATGTGGAGTAATTGAATTCTTGAGTAATATTTATTGGAAGTATGTTGGATCTTATTTTAGGTTTGGATAGAGCTTGCCTAAGAAATGGCTGATTCAAAATTGGTAGGACATAGTTTTTCCCTGACCTCGCTTGATTGGCTCAAATCCTTATTGACTGTTATAGAAGACTTGAGTCTGATTGTTTGGGCCTTAGCTTGACGATGAGCTCGCTCCAACGATATTCTTCCATACATGTTCAATGTTACGACTTCACGAGTTTTGTTAGTGACAATGAGTTTCGCTCTGCAATTCAAAGTTGATTTTAAATTCGTTTCCAAGGACTTGCATTGATTGGCTAAGTTTTGATGGTGTTCCACGCGTACTTCTGATTATTGATACATAGAGAATCGTTCAGCAGATATATTGACACCTTTGTCGCGCATCTTGATTTAAGGCCCGGAATCAATTTCATTGACTATCTTCAGCCTCAATTACTTCTATTTGTGATTAGCTACTTGTGTAATTCTGGCGAGTGTTCAGTTCGAGGCCCAACCTCCATACCATCATATTATATTAATTGGTTTTGAGCATCTTATTCGATGTTTTTTTCCTTGGGTTCTATTCTCCTTAGTTATAATTATACTGTGTACTCATCAGTCTTATGGGGATCCATTCGAGTTTTTGTTTAAAGTTACCCAGGAGTGTAGCTTTTGGTCTTATCGGGGTCTAGTTAGGTATAGTTAGCTTATATATTACTTTAATTAGTTCTTTCTACACTAGTATGCATTCCATTGTTACTTAGACTTTCATTCTTTACCTCTTGTTCTGTTATTCCTTTTTTTCAAATTGCTTTACTTTTCAAGTTCAATAGGACTCTGATGCCTACTGGTACGTGTTGTTTAGTACTCATGCTACCCTTTGCATCTATTTTCGTAATGCATGTCCAAGCCCAAGTAGCCACTGTTGATCAAGTTTGGAGAAGTCTGATCTTGAGACGGGGGTGAGCACATGGCGTCCTGTACTATTTCAATCTCTAGCTGTGCATATATAGACTTATTTTTTACCTTTCGAGACAGTAGATATTCAGCGCTTCACTTTTAGGACTTGTACTCGTTATGTTGGTAGCTCTGTACTAGTGACTTCAAGGTTTTGGAAGGGATCCTTATTTTTAAATATGTTTTGGTTTGCTTCCGCCTTTTTATGTTGTTATAGTAAATTTTTCCTACTCTTTTTTAGTTTCTACCCTTCGACCCATTACCTATTGTTCTAGATAACGTGTTGGCTTACCTAACGGAGAGTTATAGTAGTTACCATCATGACTCGAGAAGATTCTCGGGGTATTGAACAGGTTGGCACCACCTATGTTCTCTGGGGCAATTGGAGAGACACCCATGAGTTCCAGCTCACTTGCCAAGAGCAGTTACAGTCATTAGACCTCTTAGAATCCACATGAGTAAACTTTACTGTTCATCAGTTCCGTATACCACCCTGGCTGTGGGGATGCACGTATCGAGAGTCCAGGCTAGGTGGATCTCCTACTATATCTTGGAGTCAGTTCTCTGAGGCTTTCTTGGCCTGGTTCATGCCACGATGCGTTCGAGATACGCTTCGTGATCAGTTCTGTAGATTGGAGTACGGCCTATTGCCGTCTAGAGTACAAGGAGTTTCCATGAGTTGTCTCGCCATCATACTATTATCGTACCCACAGAGGGGGAGAGAGTTCATTATTTTGCACATGGGTTATGATAGAGTTAGAGGGTCAACACAGAGCATATGATTTCAGGTAGACGTTCATTTATCGATATGGTTGATTATGCTCAATGTATGAAGCATATTCATTGTGATGCCCAATGGGGCAGCGATTAGAGGGCACACTACCAGGTAGTTACAACGGGTTGTATACTAGGGGAGGGACTCATATGATAGGCCCCATCAGAGGTTTATCAGAGTCAGTACAGTCGGTCTATTCAGGCGGCATTACTTGCTTTTGAGGGAGGCCAGTATAAGGAGAATGGTCCTAGTATAGGCCAGAGTTCAGGGGATCCTATTCCCTTCCTTCATGCTGTGATCGGGTTACTACAGGGCATTTAACTTCGGGGTGTTATGATAGTGATGCTCTTGACAATTGGTCTAGAGTGTGCCCCCGGCGAGGTCGGGGGGAGATTGTACCAGCACCACTTGCACCTAGACTAGTTTCAGCAGCGTCTTCTCTATGGAGAGGTGGTGGTTAGAACCAGGACCGTCGGGAAAGCTGACAAGCCTTAGGTGTTGAGCCATTTATATAACATGTACATATCTCATAGGTTATATGAAGAGAATGTCCTTTCGTGAAAATCAACATCTTGTAAGTATGTCCTTTCACATCCTAATAACATTCATAACATAGTGTAATGTTAGAGTACAATAAGGAAAACTTTGGAGAGACACTCATTCACTAGATTATCATTAACATCCATCATTCATACACTCAAGTGTGTATACATATGTGAGAAAGACTTTAACATAAACACCTTTAGACAACAGATGTTCATATTTCACTAGTCATAAATTTTTGTGTACATACTGGTTCTCATGATCACCTAATGGTAATAAAATTGTTGTTGAGGAAACCACCATTTAAAGGATCACACATTCATATCGGGATCATATAGGCAAAGTTCATTCTACAATAGTTTTTATCACAATCAAGCATGTAGACCATACCTTACCCTAAAATCATCACTATTCACATTATACTTCACATTATCAATACTCCTTCGAAATGATACTAACATTGAGGACTACATACATAATCTTCATGACACACCTTCATACTTATGATCATCATAATAATTATTCACTATACATCTATTGTGGTCGAGTCCATGATCACAACATGTGTAGAGAGACAACAAGTAAACAACGCCTCTATAAGTGGACAAAACCAAGTTCTCCAAGCAATAACCAGCATAGATCAATACTCAACAATTCATAATCAATAGCTAGAAATAGTAATAGAATTCAACAGTATATCACAATCGAAGCATAATTCCATTAACATAAAAACAATATCACAAAACCCGCTTAATATGCCAAATTGAGAGATTAAGGATATCATGGGTTCTTTAAGGAGTTTCAATGAAAATCATCTAAAACCCTTAATCAAAAATAAATTTATCATAACAATGACTTTGAAACCATTTGATAATGATCCCCTATTTAGATTGGAAATTTGGAAATTTAATCATAGGAACTCTTTGAAAAATCATTGATAGAACTCCTTGAATGGAAGGTTATCCAAGGAGCAAGAGTTACCATACCTTATTGATTGAAGACCCATGAAATTGGAGAATAACTCTGTTTAAAATCCATCTGCTATCTCGAACTTGGCCTCCAATGGAGTTTTAAGAGAATTTTTTAGAGAAAAGTTTTTTTTTCTCATATTGTAATTTGTGTATTGTTATGGAATGGGATTAAACATGACATAGAACTATTTATATAAATCCCCAAATTTTCAAAACACCCTTACATAATATGGACTTTAAAATAATCGTCCAATTTGACTTAGGATGAAACAGGTGACGTCAGGGAACAAGTCCGCGATGCGGAGGTATTCCTTGACTTTGAAAAAATAGGAGGGTGGGACACAAGATTCCAAGACAGACTCTACGACGCCGAGGAATGCTTTTTCCTTAGGGGGAGCAGATCCACGA
Source organism: Solanum pennellii (assembly GCF_001406875.1). NCBI lineage: Eukaryota > Viridiplantae > Streptophyta > Magnoliopsida > Solanales > Solanaceae > Solanum > Solanum pennellii. The sequence goes on from NC_028639.1 coordinate 12,959,923, forward strand.
CGCGGAGCCATTCCCTCAAGGTACTGACCACATGCTGCCAAGGGGGCTTCTTGTCCAATTCTATGGGTTGTCCTGAGGACCCTTAGGATGTCCTCGGGGAGTCATACCCAAAAGTTTTGTACCTAAACATGTTTATTAAGATACTAGGTTTACCTCCAATGTTTTTGGACTCCAAAAAACAAATGAAAACAAGTCAAACATTCAAGGACACACTCGCACACAAAAGACTTGTTTGAGGACGTCTTGGTCGTGCTTTTACGTTTGAATTCAAAACTCATTAAAACTGACTTCAAAGGTTGTTTCTCATTATTTTAACAAGTTACTAACTCATAAAACCATGTGAGGATCTGGTTCATCCTACTTCAATTTGAGGGTCCTAACAATATCCCCCACTTGGGAACTATCATTCTTGAATCACACTTGGAAAATTTTTGACACTTTCAAGGACTGAATGACCCAACTAGTAGCTCACAACTCCAAACGTTAATACAACATAATAGTCAAAGCAGCAAACTTACAAGGAACACTAACTTCATATCATCATGTGTTCAATGCAACACAAGCAACTAGATACTTCATACATCCACTCTTAATGCATCCACCACATAAACATTTCTCATGTTCATAGGAGGAGCTACCTTATCCTAATCATGGCATGAACTTTACTTTTCATCTCATTAAAAACTAAAAATACAATAACGTTAAAATCACGTATAGGCATGTTTAACATTTAACCTATGAGGAAAATAACTATCTCATACTAAATGCACATAAATCATGGGTAAGGTAGATCAACTACAATCTTAACATTTAGACATAATACCATCAAGGACATACATAACTTCACCATGTTTAATTAAGTTCACGGAGGAATTTCCTACTCCTTAACATACTCACATGTCATCATGAAGTTCATATAGAAGCATCAATTCATTTTATGGAAAAATTCTCAACTTCTAACCAAAGCAGGCTCATACTAACTTCCTCATGAGGTCACACAAAACATATAACAATATTAGGAAGTTATTTCTCAAAATTTCATTTTCTTGCATAACACTAGTTTTCTTGAACATACACCATTCAGGAATGTTATCACCATTCATAGGCACACATCAATAATATTGGCTAGATAAACCTTCACTGCTCAAGAGTGAGCCTATATTTACCCTTCCAATCAATACAAAATGACATACTCCTAGAGTGAACTTATATTTTTTATGTAAAGAAACTAATTACCTCAATATGGGGAACATACCTTTTAATTAAAAAAAATCAAGTATGTTCATTAAACTATATTATAATGTTAAATATGCATTCATCATGTTAAGATGGATAACAACATGAGAAACATGAAATTCATCAAAAAATCCCTTTTCATGAAGTCAAAATATTTCAAAATATGCATATCATAGGGTCATCTACGACATGCACAACATATGGAGAACTTCAACTTATACTCATATGCAAGACTCAAAAAATAAACAAGTTACTTGGAACTCCTTGGTCTCAAGCTTGAATAAGAAGAGACGGAAAATATAGAGATATAAACAACCATATTATTCAACTCATAATACCGCACTTAGTGTAATCCCATCAAAGATTAACTTTTATCGTCCAAGATAACTTCTACTTACCAACCCTTCTAGTCAAGCACCACATCCCCCTCTTTGGATTAAGTTTGTGCAAAACCGTTTAAAACATCCCCTCATTCCATTCTAAAGGAGGAACTATTTCTCACTATATTTTTCACTACACTCCATTAGGTGAGAATTTCAACAGATCCAAAATGAGTATCTAAATCACTCAACTTCATATCCACCACTCAAAGTGATTCTGAGCATTGAGATGTTCAAGGGAACTCAATGTAGGAACATTAGGGGAACTCAAAACCTTACCATCTAGGCACGTTATCCCCTATTTGGGTGAGCTTACTCAAATTTTCATCAAATCATGCCCTTAAATACTAACGTTGAAGCATGTCAAGAAAAAACCCCCATAATCCTTACATAATATGATTGAACACTATTGAGGATATTACTCCTACTCTTATAAAAAGGAGCATACAAATTCAACATCAATAGGTACCACCCAAGTACCTTTATTCCCCAAAGTCCATCACTTAAGGATACGAATAAGAATTCAAGTTGGGTTATACATATCAACAATCTATGGTCATAACAAAACCCAAAATTCATCATATTTGAGTCTCAAGTAAACACTTAGATCATTTCAACCCTTATCATCACTTTTTGTGGAATCTTACAACCAACCTTGCCTAGGTATAACCTAAGCATTATTTTAAAATGACCACACTTAAGATCAATCATAAAAGAAAAATAATTCTTCAAATGTTTTCAACATCAATTCTCTACTTCCTACCAAAAACTAAGAGGTACATGCATCCCACTAAGTCGACCTTAGAGCAAAACATAATCCCACCTTATAAAATAAAACCCCTTCTTCCCCTCTTGCTATAAATTAACCTAAAATCCCAGAAAGTATTTCATTTAGCCATAAAAATTCTTACCATGCTAGAACTACATCACAACACTAATTCTCAATGTAATACCTCAAATCTCATAGGTCACTCATAGACATAATTGGAATAATAACAACATCTTCCAATTCCACCTCCACATACACTCATCTAGTCACTAAACAATAAAAAGAATCAAAACTTACCTTTTTTCAATCAAGCCTTGAGAGATCACCCTTCCTAGAAATCACATCTAAAAGACCACTGCACAAGGGAGATAAGAGAGATATCATAAAGATCAAAATTCTATTACACGACACAAGAGTAATGAAGAAAGTTAAACTTCGATCATGTTATAGTCTCTCGCTTATAGATTTTTCATGACTCACATCGATAAACAAGACTCTACTAGACATGGAATTATGAGACTTTGAAACCTATGACCATTTTTATAACCTCATGCTCTGATTCCCGTTTCTTTATGACAAGATAGCACCCCCTAGAAGTAACAAAGTGTAGTTAACCTCTCAGATGTCTTATACATGCATGTATCATTCATTCATCGCATTTTCATAAAATTGGGGAAAAATTTAAAACTTTTTCTTAATATAACACAAGAATAGAATGTCACTTCATTTAATGACCATTAGTACATAGTTAGAATACTAAGTCTCATCTTGTCATCTTACAACTATACAAAAGAATTTTTCTATACTATTACATGAAATTTATTTGATACTCTTGAAAGAAGGTCCTTTAATAATTCAAGACATACTTGAACTTGGGAAAAGTAATCCAAGCTCTTAATTCGAAGAAAGATACTTTAGCCAGCACCACCTATGTTTGTTTAAAAAGATAAAGAAGAATGGTATTAGTTCAAGAATGCACTAAGAGACGTAAGCATGCAAAAATAGGCTTTTAAAGAGGACATTTAGTTAGAAACTAAACATCATGTCTTTTAGAGATAATTCTTAAGCATTTGATACAATAATCACACCATAGTTAACATACATCATATTTCACAAGGATACCATTAACAACAACAGACAAAACCATTTATCCATTTAAGACACATTTAAATCTCCAATACATTACCTTTCATTTATAGCTTAGCTCCTTAACCTAAAGCAATCCTTAAATAATACATAGTGCAATTCATGAGTAATGTCTCATTCTACCATTCTTACAAAATTATCACCTTAGGGTCACCAAGGGTGAACATTCAAACATTCTTCATCAATTCAAACACAAACATTCGTAAGGACATAGCATATCATGAAACATAACATTCACATAAGAACTATATCCTAAGACAACTCCAAGTCTTACTACTGCAATGTGAAAGGAGCATCCCATAATACTATTTACACCACGTTTTCCTATAAAATAACCTTAGACTAGGCACATCACATTAAATAAGTCACATCATAAGAATTTAACTTTTTACATAGGACCAACATACTTCATAGACCTCATATAAGAACTCATTCCATTATTACGTCATAGTGATAATTCATTTAGTCTTTATGCTCATCTCAAGAAAACATACAAGTCCATACTATAAAAATTACCATAATGAAACCTTAGTAAGCATTGCATATTTAGAGTTAATTTCATCAATACGTCACAAGACCTTACTCATAACTCCAATATATGTTTATTAGTGCAATGTATATGTGAAGCCCCATAACCTCATGCATACCAAGTAAACCAACAAGGAGATGACAAGAATTTCCCGTTACTTCATATATCATTATGACAAGTATAGCCAAAAACATGAATACTAAGTTACACCATCAACATAAGTATCAAATGAGACTAATATCATGCATATTTATTATAACAAGTACGTTAACGCTATAATGTCATGCATAATATTAATATTTATATATATATATATATATATATATATATACTATTT
>NC_028639.1:12965041-12992491 GCF_001406875.1 Solanum pennellii
TATATATATATATATATATATATAAGGAACTCACTCTAGAATTCCGTCCAAGACTTGTGCAATGTATAGGTAAAGTATCATTACCTTACCTACACTAAATAACATTTTTTAGGTAGTCATTGTTACTGTTCATCTTCTTAGTTTCGTTTGTCCATTTTACATTCGGCAAACATCATCATAACCCACTAAGACCATGTTATCTAACATGGAATCCGATGTAAACCCCTCGCACCGAAAAGAGGGAATCCTACTTGACAAGGTTGGACATCAACGTCATATATTATCTAGGTGGATCCACTAGCTAAAATTCCTGTGGGGGAACATATTTAACGAACTACGAGGTTGCTCCTAGAACAATTTATGCTAATTCTCACTGTAGTTTCCATCTTCTGAGAACAACGGATGAACCTCCCTTCTTTTGTGAAGGAACACCTCTCATTGTCATGTTTACTTGGTGCTAAGCTAACTTTCCTTTTTGAAGATCCTTAAGTATTTATTAAACATTAGTTCATAAGATACGCCTTAGGAGATTAAACCCTTGTACAAAATGTACATAGCTCACATGTTATATGATGAGAATGTCCATTCATCAAAACCAACATCATGTGAGCATGTCCTTTCACATTATTATAACATTCATAACATAGTCTTGTGTAGAGTACAATTGAGGAAACTTTTGAAGAGACTCTCATTCACTAGATTATCATTAATATCCTTCATTCATACATTCATGTGTTTATACGTATGTGAGAAATCCTTTCACATAAACACCGTTAGAAAACACATGTTCATACTTCACCAGTGTCACGACCGGGGAGAACCCTCTATATGTAACCGACATCGTGGTCCTCGAAGAGGACTTGGACAAGACCGTAGCCTTCGTCATAATATAACATAGGTCAAAATGCGGAAAACTTTTAAAAAAAGAACTCTTATTGAGGTATACATAGACCTCTCACCTACTACATATATAGATATTACTTAGACTCCTCATATATGAAGCTTACATAGGCTTCTCGTTTAGTCAACATCATCAATAAGTAAGGATCTAGTATGATTAATTTGTCTTGCATTAAACCCTCAAAAATGAAGTAGAGCATTCGGGCATAGATTTATACAAATTCATATTGTCTCATGGGCTTACGACTATATCATAAAGAATAGGAACTAAATGAATGTCCTTAGACAATAGCAACACTACTAAGGTAGGATAAATTGCACCCTCCTCAAACGGGAGGACTCACCAACAACTTTGAGGAAAAGTCCTAGTCTTCTTGCAAAGTGGCCTAGACGCTCTTCATTTGATGGAACATACAATGGTTGGGAAAAAGGGAAGAAATATGGGTTAGTAAAAAACACATGTACTAAGTATGGTTCCTATGCATAAAGTCACCAATGCATGAGAAAACACACAATTTAGTCAAAGGTATTCCTTATGTTCAATACCTCAACATAGACATATTTGGAACATTATAACTCAACTCAACATGATATTAAACAAACACGTAAGCAACTCAAAACAATACTCGTGTAATGCCAAGAAGAGAACTCCATAACCCTATCCAAAGCTAAGTATCACATTAAGTACTTACTACATGCATACCACATAATATCATTCTTTATCATAACATGCTTGATTCATAATTTCATGTAAAACATGACATAGATAACACGTAACAAAATTAATCATACAAGCAAACTACTAGAACCATCCCTTAGGATCCCACATGTGCAATGCGTAAGAAAAGTCACATACCCTCCATTACCCTATGCAATAACCTTTAAGACAATCCCTAACACTAGTTCACATATTTGACTTGTTCATTTACCTTAATACATTAGGGAATGAAGTGCAATAACTGACATGAGACCATGTGAGCTACATGAAATCCAGTGTTCTCCTCCCACACTTAAAAGTGAGGAATAACGATTTCCTAAGTTGTAACCATTCGTACATAGCTATCGAGGTAGATCCACTTAGCAATAGCCCTATGTGGGCACATAGTTAAGGGTCAAGGAGATTTCTTTTAGAAACATTGACTTTTAAGATGTGGAGGTTTCCATCTCATGAGGCAACACATATCTTGGGAATCTGGACTTACTAAAAGTGAAGAAATCTATGTGCGAGGCTGGACTTATTAAATGTGAGACCTTCATCTCATTTACATGTCCTTTCTGTGATAAGCATTTATTCCCTTTAGTAGTTATCAACTCTTCATAAAAGATCAGATTAGTTTCTTCTAAACCCTTATGTGAACACTTCATCTTAATAGCTCATAGGTATTCATAAGTGAGAACTACCCTTTCATTTTAGAAAACCATATACAAGTGAATAAACCTTTTACTAAACACTTTATCATAATCATGCAAAGTTACTTTGAATCATATAATATTCATATCTTATCATACTTTCACACTTCATAGCCAATTCAATATTCTTGGGTTAATGATGAGGAATATTTACATTAACATCACAACCACACATTACACACAGAAGCATTACTATCTAAGTAAATCATGGTTCATAATTGAATGCAATAAGAATCAATCTTCATACCTTATGGCCTTTTCATTGCCTTCATACTTCAATTACAAAAGAATAAATAACACACACATAAACAAGGTAAATTCAACAAATAATGCATGCCAGTTGTCATTCTACATTGTCATATAATCATCATCTTCCACAATTTCCATAGAATTCTAAGATAAAGATAGCTGAGGGAAAACAAGGGTTCAAGCGAAAATAATTAGTGATTATCTACAATTAACCCTAATAAGATAGTTAAAAAATGATATAAAACCATAATTCATCATAATTGATTAACAATTTCATTTTTAAAAGAGAACCCATGTCTAGATTAAAAGCATAGTTTTGGGGATGTTGAAAATCATCTTCGAAAAGGCCTCTTGGGGAAAGGAATTCCAAGAGTGAAAGAAGCCATACATTAGGGATAATCTTGATAAAAATTTAAGATGAAACCATTTTTGAATTCGTCCTCAACATGGAGCTCTAGTGTTCCTTCAATGGAGGTTTGAGTTTGGGGAGAGAGAAGCTAGAGAGAAGTTAGAAAGATGTGTGTTTTGGAAATAATGGGGTCTTAGGCTAGTTAATGAGTTGGAACCCTTAATATTGTCCTTAAATAACTTAATTGACCACCCCTAATCCCCTAATTAATTACCTAACAAATTAACTAACTAACCTCTAACTTAGAAGATTCGACAGTACAGTAGACCTCCAACCTACAAATCACATGTACGCCCTCATAGCTTACTCGAAGACTCCGTACTGCACGGGCATCGTATGCGACAGAGAGTTGGTTTTTGTAAAACTTTTGAAAAGTGGCTAAGTCTAGACCTACGACTCCATTGATGGGTCGTTGACCTATCAACAACTCGCCTTTTGATCTGTTGTTTTGCCAATACCAAAATTATAGCTTTTGGTCAAATGTAAGGGTCCCCTCCAAGTACCCTTAGAGTGTTCTTTGGGGGGTTCGGACACGGATGTTTCTACATTAAAAACATTCTAATACATATATAGTACCATTTTTCCCAATTTCACTAAGTTCAGACTCTTAAAACCCCATGAAAAATTTCAAGGCACACTAGCACACATTTCACAATTCTCTAGATGTCATGGTCGTTTCTTGACGTTTTGACCTTAATACTTCCTACTTGGTTCCAATACCCTATTTTAGGTTTAGAAACAGTATTTTAAGTCTTATATGATGTAGTGAGACTCTAGAAAAAATCATAGACTTTCGGATTGTTACGGTTGGTCATATCCGTTTCATGCATAATAAGATGTAAAGATGCAATATGAAAATTATCCTTTCAACTTACACCATAAGCATATCATACTCATCCTTATTCATGGAGTTTATGTACATATTGGTCCTCATGATCACATAGTGTAAGCAACATTTTTACTTACGAAACCACCCTTCGAAGTATCACAACACATTACAATATCCCCAAGTCATGAACAAGGTAACTCACATATAGAGAATTTAGGAACTATAGGCCACACATTCACATTTCATCATATGAGACAAGAGTACATTTAATATTGAATAAACAACTCAAAACATATAAGGGATCACACATTCAGATAGTGATCATATAGGTAGGGGTCATTCTACAATAGTATTTATCACAATAAAGCATGTAAACCATACCTTACCCAAACATCATCACCGTTCACATTATACTTCATATTATTATACACCTTAATCATGATGCTACAATTGAAGAATACATACAAAACCTTCGTCAAAAACCTTCATACTCATGATCATCATAATAAAAATTCATTTTACATTTATTTCCCTCAAGGCCATAATTAAAACATGTATACATGGACAATAAGTAAACACCGCCAGCATAAGTGGACCAAACCATACATATTACATCCCATAGACTACAAGTTAGGTCAACTTACCAAGTTCTCCAATCAATGATAAACATAAATCAATCCTCAAGAATTCTTAATTAATAGCTAAAGATGGTATTAACATTCAACAATTTCTCAAAATCAAAGCATTATTCCATTAACATCAAATAAGGATCACCAAACAAACTTTATAGGCTAAATAGAGAGATAAAGGAGATCTGGGTTCTTCAACAAATTACATTCAAAATCATCTTAAAACCCTTAATTAAACATCAATTTTTCATTACAGTTACTTTGAAAAAGATTTCACTGTGAACCCATGTTTAGATAGGAAATTGAGCAATTTGATCATATAAACTCTTTGTAAAATCTTTGTTAGAACTCCTTGAATGGAAGGTTATCAAAGTTTCAAGAGTTACCATACCTTATTGATTGAATACCCATGAAATTGTATAAGAAATCAGTTGAAAATCCATCTTCAAGCTTAATTTTGTGCTTTGCCTCCAATGGAGTTTCGAGAGAATTTTTGAAGAGAATGTTTTGGATTTTTTTTATTTCTCAATGGGTAATTTGTATTTTGATATTGAAATTTGGATAAACATGACATAGAAGTAATTTATAATAAATCCTTTACATTTCGAAGATACCCTTACATCATTTGGACTTAAAAATAACCATCCAATTTGACTTAAACTGTAGGAGGTGACGTCAGGGAATAAGTCCGTGATGCGGAGGTGTTCCCTGAGTTCAAAAAATTAGTAGGATGGGATAGAAGATTTTGCAACATCATCCGCGACATGGAGCTGAATTTTTCCTTGGTTGGAGCAGGTCCACGACGCAGAGCCATTCCCTCAAGGTACTTCCCATAACCTGCCAAGGCAGCTTCTCGTCGAATTGTTTGGGCTCTCCTCATGGACCCTTAGGATGGTCCTCAAGGTGTTGTACCCGAAGTTTTGACCCTTAAGATGTTTATGAATTCACTAGGGTTACATCCACTGTTTTTAGACAACAAACAACACATATAAACAAGTCAAAAAAACAAGGACACACTAGCACAAAAACGACTAGTTTTAGGACGTCTTGGTCTTCCTTTGACTTTTGACTTCAAATCTCATTAAAACTAACTTTAAATGCAGTATTTCATTATTTTAACAAGTTATTAACTAATAAAAACCATGTGAGGCTCTTGTTTATCCTACTACAATTTGAGGGTCCTAACAATATCCCCCACATGGGAACAATCATCCTCGAATAACTTTTGGAACAATTTCAACACTTTCAAGGACTCAATGACCCAACTATAAGCTCAGAACAAACAACATTAATGGAATATAATATTCAATACACCAAACATACAAGGAACACAAACATTTTATCTCATTAAAATCTCAAAAAATCCAATAACCTTAAAATCACATATAAGAATGTTTAACATTATAACCCATAAGACAAATAAGTAACTCATACTAAATTCACCTAAATCATTTACAAGGTAGATGAACTACAATCTTATGACTTAGATATAATACCATCAAGGAAATACATAACACCACCATGTTTAGTTATGTTTAAGGAGGAATTTACTTCTTTTTAAAATACTCACATGTCATCATGAAGTTAATATACAGGCATCAATTTATTTTAAGGAGAAATTCTCAAATTATATCCAAAGCATGCACATACGCCCTTCATTATGAAGTCAAAATGGTAGGTCACAATGTAAGACCCCCAAAAAAAGATAAGGTTTCTAGAGCCTAACATGTGCCTTATAAGCTTGTTAACATGTTTATTAAGTTTTTTAAACCATGTACGATTAATTTGAATTCATTTGGAAGTCAAACGTCCAAGACGATCGAAAGTTAGCCCTTGAGACGTGCATGTTGTGGCTTGACAAGTTTTATGTGTTCATTTTGGTTGAAACTGATATGGAATATCATTGACATGTTAATGAATGTATTTAAGTTGGAAAATATTGGGTACGACTACCCTAGGGACCCGCAAAAGGCCCTGAAGGAGGAACCAAAAAACATCAAACAACGGCATATAATGACGCCTCATAGGTGGGCCTACGCCTCATCGATGAGGAGGCATCTTCCAACACTTATCCTGGAGGAGGCTCAACCAAGTACCAGACAAGGAACCAAAGGACTGTGGCTACCTACGGACCGTTGTTGGGACTACGGGGCGTCAATGGTGGTGTCGATGCAGTCTGCAACATCATTGCCAGGCGGACTGTTTCATTAAGGGCTTACTGGCAAATTCACATCACGCCTTAACCTGACCTTAGGTGGTTATTTTACGAATTTTGGGGTGTACAAAGTCTGTTAAAAATATCAAAATCCCAAACCCAAATTATACTTAAAAATTAGATTTCCATCTACAAAATATCCTCTCTAGAAACATACATTGGAGATGAAGCTGAAGAACATGCATGGTGATGGATTCTTATGGTTTATTCATCAAGTTTTCATGGTTTTATTCTACAATGAGGCATGGTGATCCTTCATCTTCAGATAATCTTCCATCTAAGAAGATCTTTCCAATGTTTCCCATGAAAGTTCATGATCAAACTTCCTAGTTTCCAATCTAGCCATGGGTACTTTCTCAAAACCTTTCAAAAAGATTTATCATGATGAATTGATGATAAATACTGATTGTAAAGTGAATTTCAATCAAATTCCATGATGAACCCATTATCCGTCTAAAATCTCGATTTAGACTACTTGTGATCATTGTGATATTGATTCTATGTTAACTTAATTATGATTTTAACTTGTTGAATTGTATATTGCTACAATTTTGTAATCAAATTGATAGTTAATTATTGATGAGTGAGCAATGATGATCGAGGCTTTGAAGTTTTGTAAGGTTGACCTATACTCCTGTATCTTACATAGTTTGTTGAAGTATTGTACATGATCTTGTGTATGATTAGTGTACTTTAGGTAATGCCTATAATTTAATGTAAAGGTGGATTATGTGAAATTGATCCATGTGGATCATGTTTTAGAGGTTGGCCTATGTTCTTCTATTTTCCATTGATTGTTAATGTGGAGCACTTGTTATGATCTCAATTCTAGGGAAATTGTACTATAATTTCGTTTTTGCAATGGTACCTTTACCTACTGCCCTATAATTGTATATTTGATGGATTATGAGTATTGATCATTGATTATAAAAGCAAGGGAAATTTCATAAACGTTTCTCTATTCCTCTACTTTTCTTATCGAATTGCTAGATGATTGGCCTTGTATGACATTGTCTGGTATGGGCCACTTATGGTGGCGGTGTTTAATTTATTGCCATTATATATGTGATCTGATCATGGCCTTGAAGTAAATTGTATTATGAAGGTGTGGTAGTGATGATCACCAAATGTGAAGCATGCCTAGTATTCTATTCTAGTTCTGATCTAGAATCTGTTGTTAATGTTATGCTTTTGAATGACTATCTTAGGGTTATGTTTAGGTGCTGCCATTGATGAAGTATTGATTATCAATGAACCGCTACCTATGTTTCCTTATTTGAATGTGTTATTAGCTAATGTTAGGAGTCATAAGTGTAATGTGAAGTTAGCTTGTCTCCTATGCTATATTGTGATGTGTGATCTATGCTTGAATGTGCATTGTGGTCCTAAGAGGGTGGCTGCCTCAATGTGTTGTTGATATCCATTAGGTGATCGTATTGATAAATGTACACGTACTCACACTTCATGTATGCTACAAAGTAGTATAGGTACATGGTGTCTAATGAAATGATATTCTCATATGCACTTGTGTCTACTACTATGCATGTAAAGCTTATGTATATGAAGTATGTTATGTATCCCTTAACTAGGATGACTTTATAGGTGTACTAGTATGGATAAGGGTATGGGACCTTGTGTATGAATTGCACATGTGTGCCTTGATAGGATAGTTCCTAGGTTGGTGATCTATATACATGAACATGGATGCGTGACTTTGTTATGAATATGCTTGTGTCTAAAAAATGTGTTTATGTGGAAGGATTTCTCATGTAGTTACACATATACCCTTATGCAGGAATAAATTAAATTATGGATATGTGTGGTCTAAAGGTGTTATGTGAAAGGTTTGCTCACATCTATGATGATCTACTCAATAGAGGGGCCCTTGAAAGGTAATATTAAGGGTATCCTAAACTAGATGGTGCTTTACTAATGCTATGTCCATGTGCAAGGACTTCTAAAATGATTTAAGTTTATTAACTCTCATTTATGACCTATAATCTAAGCATATGAGGAGTTAACTCCCCTAAGCCTGCATTTTATAAAGTAAAGATAATAATGGCTTTTAAATAAAGGGGAACTTAGCGTAGCAATGTGTGAACTTGAATATGAGTGGTATCTCTTCCCAAGTTGGTAAGGTAGGTTCACCATAATCATAATGAGGCGTATAACTACAATGCATCAATAGGCATAAAGAGCGTTACCATATATACCTCCGAGTTCCATAAACTATTTTTGCCCCATAGGATCTAGCAAGTAATATAACCTATGATGCTAGTATTATGTTAATGTTCTACTTTGGCTAAGTAGAGCACCTTCCCTTGGTGTAGCACTATACAATACCGAATTCCATGTTTAGCACCTATGGTCTTAGTGTCGGCTAAGACTATAGTTTCCCTAAAATAAATGGACTATGGAGGTAAAGCTAGGACCCTAACTAGGATAACCTAAGGGAAGTTGCTTAGTATAGGTGAAGGTATGGGACATTACCTATGCATTGCACAAGTATCTCTTGAAGAGAGTTCTATAAAGTTATTCTAATGTATATAATCATGTTTATGTTTCTTTTACATCTCATTGTATTAGTGTCTACATGATGTGAAGATATGCATGGTGTGAAGTTCTAATGTGATCATGTGATTAAGGTCCTAGTTCATATGTATGTATTTGGCAATAGTATTATGGTTGATGAATCAAATACATGTTAAGGCTTTTGGTGTGATGATAGGTTTACTAAGTTTGTGTGAGGTTATGGGTCTTCAAATGTACATTGAACTAGTAGACTTAGCTGGGGGTTATGAGTAAGGATCTGATAGTGGCCGATGTGAAGTGAAGTTAACATATGTGTAATGTGACTATGGCTTACTATAATAGTGTCGGGTGTCTTGAATTGTGTCTTATGGGCTGCAATACTTCTATGACGGCATCTGTTGGCTTAATTAGGTTGTATATATGATTTCCTTGGGTCCTTAAGGTGATTCATTGCACCAAGTATCACTAGAGGGTTTCTTGAGATGTGAAGGAGTTCAAGGAAATAAGGTCACTGTAAAGTGGATGTGCTTGTTGTAAAGTGGTGGTTATTATACGTTAAATGAAATGTGTGGTTTTATATGATATTTTACCTTCTAATATTTCTATATGAAGTAAGTGAATTATATAATGCTTATTGTATCACTGTTTTATGAGGTTTTCACAAAACGCATAATGCATAGTTTCAAGTAAAATGTCCCCTTTAAATGCATGTTTTTGCATTGTTGTCATATTTAGTGCATTATTTTACCAACACCATTCATCTCTAATGTATTACAAAAGTGTAGGTTATGGATGCTCAAATGGATGTTTATAAGGTGAAGGGGCTTTATATGTGATTCCTAAGGCTCAAGGAAAGGAATCCTTAATTCCAAGGATTTTATAAGTCTAGTTTATGTTTAAAGTCATGTAATAGTTTAGTTATTTTTTACGTTGTAAGGGTCGTATCTCTAATATACTCTTCTGATGTTGATTATATGTTGGCAAAGAGACTTAGAATCTTTAACTATGTATTACGATATTTTATGTATATATATATTTGAAGTGATGTTCTAGCATATAATGTGCTAAGAAAGTTCTAAGTTTTCCGCTAATTACTTATGACAATACAATAAATGATAATTAAGGGCTAGCATAATACCTCCAAGAGGTCAAGTACGCCATGTTACTTCAAGGGGGTGCTCAATGGTCGTGACACACATCAAAACATTACGAAGTTATTTCTCAAAATTTCAATTTCTTGCATAGCGCTGCTTTTAAAGAACATGCATCATTTAGGAAAGTCATTCCCAATCATAGGCACATATCGATAATATTTGCTAGATACACCTTCACATCTCAAGAGTGAGACTATATTAACCCCCAAACAATACAAAATGGAATGCTCATATAGGAAACTTATCTTTTCTAATTTATTGAAACTCATTACCTCAATATGGGGCAAAAATACCCTTTAATTTAAAGTGAAATAAAACATGTTCATTAAACTATCTCATGTGTGCATTCACCATATTTAGATGCATAACAACATGAAAATCTTGAAACTCCTCAAAAATACCTTTTCATGCAATAAAAATGTTTCAAAATATGTATAACATAGGGTCATCTAGGACATGCACAACATATGGAGAACATGCAACTTATACTCATATGCAAGATTCCAAAACATGAACAAGTTACTAGGAACTCTATGGTCTCAAGCTTGAGTGAGAATAGAATGAAAATATAGGGATATAAAAAACAATACTATTCAACTCATAATCCCCCACTTAGGGTGAACCCATCAAAGGGTAACTTATCTCATCCAAGATAACTTTAAATTACCAACCCTTCTAATATATCACCACATCTCCTTCTTGGGATTAGGTCTGTGCAAACCCTTTTTAAACATCCCCTCATTCAATTATAAAGGAGTAACCATTTATCACTAAATTTTCACTACATTCCATTAGGTGATAATTTCAAGAGATCCAAAATGAGTATCTAAATCACTCCACTTCATATGAACCACTCAAAGTGATTCTCAACATGGAGATGTTCAAGTAAACTCGATGTAGGAACATTAAGGGATCTCAAAACCTAACCATCTAGGAACATTATCCCCTACCTGGCGTGAGGTTAATCAAATCTTCATCAAATCATTCCCTAAAATACCAAGGTTGAAGAACTGAAGACTAAACCTCCATACTCCTCACATAATATGATTTTACAGCTTTGAGGATATCACTCCTACTCTCATAAAAAGGACCTTAACAAACATCAATTCTCTTCTTCCTACAATGAACTAAGGGTTACATGTATCCCTCTAAGTTGACCTTAGTGCAAAACATAATCCCACCTTATGGAATAAAACCCCTTCTTCCCTTCTTAGTGTAGTCCTAAACAAGGACTCTCAGTTTGTTATTTATGGGTAGATTTTGTGCTACTTATGAAAGGAAATACTTAGTTCGATATGTTCATAGATTGTCCTGATCGGGTGTCTACTTAATTGACTCAGCCAAGGGTGGTGTTATAGTTCAGAATAGTTCAGAATAGTCTTTAGTGATGAATGTGAAAGACAAGAAATGTCTTGATTCAATTTTGGTTGACTTAAAAGAAGTCCATTGAGGCTTTCTCCTAAGAGGAAGATGGTGTACCTAGATATCATGATCGTAAATGTGTTCCAAATATTGATGGCTTGAGAGAACAAATCTTGATAGAAGCCCATACTTCACGGTATTCCATTCACCTAGGATCCACAAAAATGTAGTGTGATTTGTAGGAAGTCTTTTTGTGGAATGGGATGAAAAAAACATTGGGAAATTCTATACCAAATGTCCTAATTGTCACCAACTGAAATTTGAGAATCTGAACCGGGAGGTTTATTTAAAGATATTGTTGTTTCTTCTTTGAAGTGGGAAGATGTTAATATGGACTTCATGGTTGGTTTTCCTCTGACCTCGCAAAATCATGAATTGATTGGGATGAATATTTCATATTAGAAGGATGACTATGCAAAGTGTATTTTCGAGAAATGATAATGTTCCACAAAGTGCCTCCATCAATTATTTTCATCATGGTTCCCAACTCACTTCTCAATGTTGAAAGGACTTCCCAAAATGGTTTGGTACTCGTGTTAAGCGTAGTATGACCATTCATCCCTAAACAGATAGGCAAACAGACCGTAAAATCAAAAAATATAAAGACATGTTATTGACTAGTGTTATTTACTTTAATGGTAATTGGGATGACCATTTTCCATGGATTGATTTTACTTATAACCATAACTATCACTCGAGTATTGATATGGTTTCACGTGATACATTAAATGACTGCATGTGTAGTTCTCTTATAGATTTGTTTCAGGTTGGTGAATTTGATCTAATAGGTTCCAAGTTGTACATGAGGCTATAGAGAATACTTGACTTATTAGAGAAAGGAATAAAATGACTCAAAATCATAAAAAGTCATATGTCGATATAAGAAGAAGAGATTTTGAGTTTGATGTTTATTATTTTGTTTAGTTGAAATTTTTTCCCATGAAAGGTGTAATAAGGTTTGGTAAGTAAAGGACGCTTAGTTCGCCACATGTAGGACCATTCAGATCATATGACATTTTGGTAAATTTGCTTATGAGCTACATTTTTAAAATCAAGGGGAATCAATGCATCCCATTCTCCATATATGTATGTTCAATAAATGTGTTGGTGATCCAACATCTATTGATTCCTTAGATTATTTGGTAGTTATATATAATATTTCTTATAAAGAGATTCTGGTAGAGATTATAGATCGACAAGTGAATAAGTTGAGAAATAACGAAGTAACAAGTGTTATGGAGGATTGAGTTAGTTAAGGGTTCTACTTCTGAGGCTGAGTCCAATATGATGTTCTTAGATCCTATCTTTTATCTTCTACTCTAACTTTTGCTTGAGGTAATGAGTTCCTTATGGGTTGTTTTTTATTATGAAGTCACTTGTCTTATATGTTTCGATAATTTATTTATGATGAATGATACAAGCCAAGTTCAGGTTTGAGAAAATGAGTTTATTTGATTGATTCAAATATGTTTATGTGCACATGAGTATGAATTGCATGTAGACTGCTTGATATGATGTTGTGAGGATGTCCTTAGCTTGGAGTTGATATTTCCTCTTTATATATATGCATTTGAGTATGTTTAGCCTGGATTTGATGTTTCCACATAAGATAAGTGTATTGCATTTGAGTATGGATTTGATGTTTCTTCTTTGGATGTTATACTGGAGTTGATGTTTCCTCCTAAGATAAGTGTATTCATGCATGATAGGTTGTTAGATGTAGTTTCACCGTATTATGATATTTTGGTAACTTCCTAGCTTGGAATCGATACTTTCTCATTGGTTATATTCATATATTTAAAGTTAATTTTATAATTGGCCATTTATTCCTCTTTTACTCTTTTTATATTAGCTTGAATCTCATTCGAGGAAGAATGGTCACAAGGGGGAGATAATGTAACACCTCGTATTCAAAAAATAGTAATCAGACAAGTTTTAGGGACTTTAGGTGCCATTTAGGAGGGATAACCACGGCTCGTTGATGGGACCATAGACTGCGGGGGTGGTCCTTAAAATAGGAACTCAATAACAACTATGAACCCAGAAGCCATGGTCCTGCCAACAAACCGTCGATTAGACCATGGTCTGCTGTTGGGGGTCCATTGTTCATGCACCAGAAATTTAGTTTTTACCAAGAACAACAGTCGTGCATTAAGGCTCATCTTCCAAACAACAGTACGTCGTTAGTGCTACATCGGTGGTATGCTTGTATTTTATCTAGGGACAGTTAGGTCTTTTCCTAATTATTTTACCTCTATACTACGTAGTGTAACCCAAGCCTCCTATATAAGTGATTCTAACCCAAAAGATGACTCATTTACTTCATTTTCTTCAAACTCACAAAAAATAAGAACTCTCATATATTTCTTTCTCTTTAACTTCAATAAGAGGTAAGGGGTTTAAGCTAGGATTAAGGTTAAGTGTCCATTCCTCAATGCATTGTGGGCTTAGATAGTGAGGTATGATAGTTTTCATTCACGGAGTTCCCAAATTATGCTATTTTTAAAATTATAAATCCACAATTGAGTTTGTGTTTTCTTTAATTATTATGGGCTCTTTTGATTATTTATATAAATCACTGAATTATCATCTCTTATGCGTGAAATAATTAAATATTATGATTTTAAGCTATTTTTCCCATGAACCTATGTTATCCCCATCTTTTCCATATTATCAGAATATGATGTGGGATTTGATTATAATGTAACACTTTTATGAAATTAAGCATTTCTGAATAGAATTACATGAATTTAAGATTAAATACACGTCTAACCCATGTTATCTAACTGTTGAAGATCAAAAATGGGTTTTGAACCTTCTAATGCAAAATACTGAATTATGCATGTTCTTATGAACTCTACAAAAATGTTTTGAGGATGTTTTAAGAGTAAAGTATCAACGATGTTATTGTTGTTGTGTTGTTGAAAGGATTTCTTATATGCACATGAAAGTATGATGTGAAACTTTTCTCACATATTAAAGGGTTTGTAGGTTGAATGGCCTTCTCACCTAACTGAATCTATGATTAAGATATATCGTAATGATGACCAAGCGTTTATTGTTCATTGTATGATACTTCTCATGGATGATGAATTAGCATAAATAGGCAGGATAACGTTCCCTTCCGTGGATGATAAGAACAAGTAAGAAATGACAATTCCATTGGATTTATGTTTTTAGTGGTAAGATATTAAATGGAAGATGTCCCGTTAGTAGAGGTTGGGTTTGTAGAAATAATATAATTGTCCCTTACCTATGTGTAATTGTTGGATGATTTTATAGATATACATTAGCTTGTGGATCCACTTAAGTTAGAAGTTCATGGTCCTTACCTTGGCATATATGAAAACCCTTTTTGTTGTGGGAGACACTGGAGGATCGTGTTGTATCTCTCATGGTATCTATGTTTATTAAGTCTATTATACACATCATAATGAACTAATGTTACTCTAGGAACTATCTCATATGTGTTCAAAGATTCTAAATGGTATTAGCTTTCATTGGCAATTTTTTTATAACTTATGTTTCCCAACCCTTTTTATTTTATGTTATAAATTGGTCCATTGCATATCATGAAATGTATTATTTATCATGCTTTAAATATTATGTGCATATCTTACTTGTTAAACTGTTTTGTACTAATGCATATTCTTGCCTACATTTTCCCAAATATAGGGTCCGGTAGTCATATTTCTCAATTTCGTGCCAACATGGTAATTTGTAGGTTCTCGGGCTTTGGTGAGTCATTCTTTGAGAACTAATTTTCATTATTTCTAGCTCCCTTATTTTAATTCTTTTTCGTACATGATGTATGGTTTAGGTACAAATTCTATTGTATAAGATGGATATTGAGGTACATGTTGAAGACTTCCGCTTTTCTTTAATAAAACTATTGGATTTGAACAATTGTTTTACTCTTATTGTTATATTTCTTATGTTATGAACGATTTATTGCTTGAACGGGGACTTTGCGGTCCTACACTCCATGAAAAATCTAGGGGTTACCCCTGGGTCATGACAAATTAATTTGACGCAATCATCTAGACATTTGTCTCGATTGCTATATAGAAATATGTTTCATATTAGTTCACTTATTGGATCCTCAACCTTATACAACTCCTCGTGGGATTAAAATCAAAATTGTTGTATAATAGTTTTATCGACGACCACTACTTACACTTTTGATTATTTTTGAAGAGTAATGAGAGCATTGTCAAATAATACCTGATATTTTGAAAGAAATAGAACTTTAGTCCTCGATATATGAGCCCATTTAAAATTTTGAGACGTATGCATAAGTTTTTTTACGAATTAAGGTTACCTAATGATATTGGATCGTTAAACTTATATTCCATGGCTCTTTGTTGAAAAAGTTTGTTCAACACAGACATTCATTGTTCCTTTAGAATGTTTAGGAGTTAAGGGAATTCATTCGTATGAAGAGGTTCTCATATATAATTTAGACCACCAAGTTCGGAAATTGATAAATGAAGAAGTTTCTTCCTTTAAATTTATTCGGAGGAACACTTATTTGAGAGTGCTTCTTGGGAGGACAAATCCGATATAATGCCCATGTATCCTCATCTCTTTTCCTCCGCTCCTATTCTAGATTGAGATATTAGTTCCTCTTGATTCTTTAGTTCGGATTTGTGTAATATTAATTCTTACGTTTTATTATCCATACATGTTTATGAAAAATCTGATTTTTTGATAGGATTTATCTTGAATGATATGTCCTTGTTTTATTCATTTTTATGAGATTTTCGTATATGTTTGGTTATTACTTTCTCTATTTCTCTATTCATGCAAATTCGAATCCAATTAAATAAAGGATATCCCCAAGGATGAGATAGTTTAACACCTCAGAAACCATAATAGAGTTTTGGTTGAGAAGTTCAAATGATTTTATAGGAAGGTGATGCTACAACTTTTCCTATGAGTCGTATATCTTCCTAAGGTCCTAGGAAGGGTTTCATTGACAGTGTGTATGATTTTCTGAGAATGTCAAGTCTCTAATATGTGACCTACTATTGACATAATGGTTATAAGGTACCATAGATAACACCTCATTGAATAATTCAACCCTTAGTGTATTTTATGGACTATTGATCTATGGAGAGGACCTACTGGTCGTGATATCTTTTACGAGTCATTATGTGAAATTGTGAAATGGTATTTTGACTTAGGGTATTTCTGGTCAACTGATGTCTTCAGGTAAGGACTATATATTGTATACTAGAAGTCAATACGTAAGACTGTCTCATAGGAATTACCAACGATTTTGGCCCAAGTAGTTGACCCTATGACGTACTAGGATTATATGTAAAAGTTCTTTGGGATTGCAAGTTCATATCTCAGGTGTTAGCCGATAATTATTTCATCAGGGTATTTAGGTCTTTTCCTATGAATTTAGTACCTATACTATAATGTTTTACTATATTTATAAGTCCTATAACAACCTTTCAATTAAGAAAACTACCCAAACCCTCTCATTCTCCCAAATATCTAATTCCGATCAAAGTTTTTCCTCTCCAATTCCCTCTTTAGCTCATGTATGAAGAAATCTACAGTTTCAAGCTTCAAATTTCGTATTCTCACTTGCTTTCCGAGTCATCGATTACTAATGTATGTGGGAATTCTCCAATGAAGTTCATTCATCCATTGGATCACAAAACATTTTTAGATTCCAATTCTTTTCCCCTAATTTGATCAGGGTTTCATGCAATATCCTTGGGTAATACTTGACTTTGATTTAATTGTTCAATTTCAATCTTCTTATGCATGAATTGATTAAACCAGAAGATTGCCAAATAAATTTCTATGGGCTCAGGCTTTTTACTTGATTATGATGACGGATTTATGAATGAATGCTTATAAATACTTCTGTTTGGGTCTAAGAAAGATATCTTTAAAATGACTTAAAATGGACATTAACCGAAGTCAATAAAAGTACCCAACCAATAGTCAAGGTCGAATCTCATAGTAAATGGTATATCGTAGAGAATTCTATAAAGGAATTTGGATAATAAGATCATTCATTTGTCATAGTAAAATAAAGTTTGTATATTCTACAAATTTAATAAAAAGTTTTGGTTCTCATTTATCACAATTAAAGTAAAATTTCAGAGAATTCAAGAGTTTACAAGCAATTCAGGGGTACAGGTATTTTAAATGGATGTGACATAGGAATATTTATGCTGCTCTATAGTGATGAAAATTCATGAATAGGACAATTCATCTTCAATGATGCTAATCGTCTTTCTACCTCAAAGCATATTTTCATAGAATCCCGTTACAGTCTCATGTATTTTCCATACAAAACAACTCAGTGCCTTACTCTAAACTATTTTTATTGTTAAAGTAGGGAAAATAAATCTAACCCATAAACTCTTTTTTTACAAATACTCTAGACATCAAACCTAATTTTCTAGTGCCATAGTAATTACCTATTCCAATCAATCTCTTTCGAGCATCGATCGGAAATTGGAAGTACGAATTATTGTTCAACCTTAAACCACAATTTATCCCCATGCCAAATAGACCAAGTTCATGTATGAACAAAAACAATCAAGAGCATAACACAATATCCATTACATTAGATAAACACAAAACAACATATTTTTTGCAGCTCTAGATTATGTGGTTTTAGCTATCAACACAAAAAACGTAAAAAAATACCTTCCATGAAACAAACAATGGGTAAGATTAAATTAAGAAATTAAAAGCAAACCCACATTTGATTCAACTTTAATTTGTCAAATTTAAGAACTAAGTTCATAAACCCCAAAATCTAAAATGTTTTCTTCACAATGTAATGTGTTTCCATCTCACTCTCGAAACAGAAATATTCAAAACTCTCACAAGAAATGAGCACTCTAAGTCCCCTTTTTATCTCTCCATTGGGATAGTTAATGGTTTGCCAAAAATTTTCTCAAAAACTAAGAATGCAACCTTTGAGTGACATTAGTCAGGCTCACCGAGTTCAGTTGGTGAATCACCAATCATTCTTTAGCATGACTTCTGTTGGTCTAGGCCTTAGGTGTTTGAACATTAGTCATAAGACTTGTTCGACTCCACTTTTCACATTCACCATGCCACCTTGGTTCCACTTTTTAAACTTCAATTTTAATGTTTGCAATGTCACTTTCGACATTGTTCAGCTAGGTCGTCTTCTCATTTTGTGAGTAACACTTTTCTTTTAGAGTTGGACGACCTGTCTTAGATTAATACAATTGTCGTGCACTGTCACTTTAGGCGAGTTCAATCACATTAATCCATCCATCTTTCTTTCTTGGAAATCTTTAATGTAAATTTTGCATATCTTTTGACTGTTTTTCACCATTATTTTAATTATCCATCCTTGCCTTGTCCAACTGCTTTCGTAGCTTCAAATCGTCAAATTATAGTCATAAAATACAAATTTAGACATAAAGGACACTAATTTTTGAGCTAAATAGGTATCAAATGAGTGGAAATCAACAACTCATAAACACTCCGAACGTTAGTTCTTGCTTGGGTTAAATTAATTGAATAATAATATTATCTCAATAAGGGTTGCCTCAATAGTTTTTAGTTAACATGCATATACCATTAGAAGACTATTCCTAATAACATGCTTCACTCAACCATGATACAAATATCTTCACATGATGACTTTCCAGTTTCTACCCAAGCACAATTCACACTAGCATTTTCTCTAATGCAAGACCATGTTTTTATCAATATATTCAAGTTCTTCACATCAACAACGATTAAGTGATATAAAAACATAATAAAAAAGTAACTAAGTTATCAATGAAACTCTCACTACCTCGAAAGATAATTCCATGCAAGCTTCAGTCCATTAGTTGCCCCATATTTCCAATCAGCACACAACATAATTCATGCAGGATCTCTAGGGTCATTTTTGCTTGTAATAGGGGTTAGGGTAAAGGTATGGTCGATTTGGTTTAGTGAATTTAACTTTCAAAGCATCATTCCAATCATCTTCACCTTTTCTCATGTTCTTTTCATTTTTTTTCATTTGAAAACTCAAATTTTTATTTTTCACTCGTTTCGTTTTGAATTACTTTTATTACTTAGCTTGTCAGTTTCACATATATTTTTTAGAGAATGTTTTCATCATAATGACTATTATTTATAAGAAGGAGTTCCTTCTTATTGTATTAACTGATAAGTGGTAATGTTTTGCTCATTTGAAGTGTGTTTAGCTCATAATTAGTGTCCTCGATACCTAACTTTGTCATAGTCTTATGATATTTTCATGATTTGCATCTATGAAGGAAAATGGATAAGGCAAGGGTGAATGTTTTGAAAGAATGACAAAAATGACAATAGAGTAACAACTACTTATTGATGATTACAAAAAACTAGGGCGGATCTTCTAGTGACCATGACCTCACCTAAAATGATAATGAACAACACCTCTGTCTATCGAGATATGTGGTGGACTACCAATGAAAAGGTCACATGCTGAATTAGAAAAGGGGACCTTGGTTATCATCACTAAAAGCAACAGTACAAGTAGAAAGAATGAAGTCTTGAAAGGAAAAATAAAGTTATACTCATTGTTGTGGTGAGCATGAAATGAAGTTTCATACGAGTTACATACTAAGGTTCAAACACCTAATGCCTAGATCTAGAAAAGGTAATCTAAAGGTCGATTTGTAATTAACCAAAGGATTTCGGCAAACCTAACTAGTATCACCTAGTGAGAGATGCATTAAGTTTGTGGGCTAATTTTTATGAAACTACAAATAGCGCAAAAAGCATACTAAAGGGAGCTCAAATTTCAAATTTGAATTCGAGAGAAAAGAATTCTTAGTTCTGACAGAAAATATAAACACTTTACTTTGTGAAGAACACTTTTTGTCTTTTGTGGTATGTTAACTTTGTTCTTAAATCTAAAACCATCAAGTTTAACCAAAACTGGGTTTTCTTGTAATTGTTAAATTTCATCTTACCTATAAATGCTTTCATGGAAGATATATTTCCAAGCTCTTTGTGATGAGAGGCTAAAATCCATAGATCTAGGGGTGGAATTATGGTGTTAGGTGTTGATTTAATATAGTTGGTATTTTCTTATGCTCTGTTTTGCTATAGTTCATACATGAATTTACGCTAATTTGCATGAGGATAATTTATGCGTTAAGGTTTCAAACATAATTCCTAATTTCGATCTTCGGCCAATGCGCAAAAGATATTTATTAGAGTGGGTTTATTAGTCTAATAATAGTAATTTATGTTGAATATGTGTAACTTGCATGAAGATAAAGGTAATTGTCACATCTATTGTGTTACATCTGCATCAAAAGAGAGAGTAGAGTAAGGTATTAGGCTGTTTGGCATAGTACATGGATGATTCTAAAAGATGATTCGATAAAAGATTCTTTGAGATCGAAAGATGATTGACTTCATTGAAGATGACATAGCGTATTCATTAATGTTCGTCCCTATAGTGACACATAGTTACCCCAACATGACATCAATTTCAAATCTATGCACCCCTATATTGCTTGTTAACTCATGAATTATTTGAAATCTTTGTTTGATAGTGACAATGATAACCAAATAGTTTAATTAAATTGGTATAATCATCCACCCACTTATGTATGAGTTTACGATAAAAATTTGTTGATAGAATTTTCTATGATATACAATTTTCTGTTGCATTCGGTCCTGATTCTGTGTTTGACATTTCTATTGGCATCACGTCCAAAAGGACACCCTAGACATGACATGGCATATAGAACCATGAGAAGCTCTACAGAAGCCACTTAACATGCATTATTGTGATCATTGTCAATGTAAGTTGAAATCATTTTAAAGTACTTGTGAGATACTTCTATAAGTAACCTTAGTTCATTATTTAGGGAGATTAACCTTAAACAGACTAATAGACTATGTGAGCTATAACATGGAGTACAGATTCCACCCGACACTTAAAAAGGTTGTCATACTTTTTAAGGTAAGGGTCATGAACTTCTACGTTACGTGAATCCACTAGTTAATGTCTATCTACGACAACATCCTATGGTGGCATATAGGTTTGGTATAAGGATATTGTTAATAGAAGCCTAACCTCAAACTACAAGATATCTTTCATCTCAATATCCTCTAAGTGGCTAAACATATATCCTATTGAATCATTGTTAATATTAACATATTATATCATTTAAAACCATTGGTAATAGTTTCATTAGAATTAACTCCTAAATCTTGATTAAAAGATGAGTTAAGGAAACCTTTAAACTTTAAGAATCCTTTATGTGAGAAATCCTATCACAACAAAAACAACAACAAAATGTGTTATTTACTGTCAAAGCAACTCAAATTATTTTCATCAATTTCATAAAGTATAAGCATATCATCATAAATTTATCTTACATAGTTCAAAACCCACATCATATCATCGTATTCTATAAATCATGGGTCATGCAAGTTTCATGGGAAATTAAACATAAATAAAATTTCTCCAATTTATGCGTCTAAAGACATAAAAAAATCAATTGTATCAACATTGGAAGGAACCCATGAAATTTAATAAACACCTAACTTCAGCAGGAAATCTAACTTAATAGAATTTGAGGTTTTAGTTACCCTATATGGGAAATATGTGCATAATTTAAGACTATCATATCTTGGATTCCACAGCCCTTTGGAAAATAGTGCATTTGGGGACTTCATCTTGAAATCCTATCTTCCTCGTCATCCTCCTCATCCTACACCTCCCCCCTCCCTCCTCCTCCTCCTCCTCCTTCTTGTTCTTATGCCTCTTATTATTCTCCTTCTTATTCTTCTCCTTTTTGTCCTTCTCCTCCTTCTCCTTCTTTTCTTAATTCTCCTCCATTTTCTATTTCTTCTTCCTTCATCTCCCTCTTCTCCCTCCTTCTCCTTCTTTTTACTCCTTATACTCTATCTACTCCTTCTCCTCCTTCTTCTTCCTTCTTATCCTTCATCTTATCTTTCTTCTCCTTTTTCTTCCTCCTTCTTTTCCTTCTCATCCTCATTCTTCTGCTCCTTCTCCTTTTTTCTCCTTCTTGGTCCTTCTCCTCATTCTCCTCCTCCTTCTTTTCCTCCTCCTCCTCCTCCTTCTTCTCTTGTTTTCACTTCTTCTTCTTCTTCTTCTTCTTCTTATTCTTATTCTTATTCTTCTTCTTCTTCTTCTTCTTCTTCTACGTCCTCCTCCTCCTCCTCCTCCTCCTCCTCCTCCTATTATTATTATTATAATTATTATTATTATTATTATTATTATTATTATTATTATTATTATTATTACTAGAGAGAGAGATATTTGAGATAAGAACTTGACCAACTTTTAGGATTCTAGAAGAATGAATTACTTTGGTGATTTAGGGGGTAAATTGGTTTACATAGGTTTTAGGATAGATGGTAAAACAATGTTATATTGAGTAAAAATAATATTAAGAAGTCCAACATGACCATGATTTAAAGACGACGAAATGCCTCTAATGATGGGTTTCACGAGTTTTCTTGATGATCACATTCCATCAAGTGGGTCATGATAATGCCCTACGCTACAAGGCTTAACAAAACTTGGCATAATATTTTACTCTAGGATTGAAATATGGTAAACTATGTGTTCTTGGAAAGATGACTCACTTATCTTAAATTTATGTGTAAGGGTCTACCTAATTCTTTTTTAACCAAATGATTTCGTCATTTGAAGTTGACCAAAAATTCGAAGTCTTACTATTGTCTTTCATGGACGGCTTCAAGGTCCTTGGAAAAGTTCAGAGACCATCTAGACATATGTGGTCCTTCATTTTGACATAGACTGAAAGATTCGGTGACTTATAAAGACTGTTCAAGTCACCATGGGTCATCTGGGTACCATTCAGAAGAATCTTCCTACGGCAGTCAAGGATAGCTTTCATGAGTCTTTGAACAAGCCATGGGCTTCTACTGAATAGGTCTAGGGATTCGTGAAGGGTCAATGGTCCATTTTGTTATCGCAGACTTGTCTATTTTACCCTTTTTATCCATTTTAAATTCACAGGTGTTACAATATCTCCCACTTGGGAACATTCGCCCTCAAATGATATTCAAGACGTCATTGTGGGTATAAGAATAATGCTATAATCCCAACCAAGAATGCCATGACATAACTGCACATATTGGAGGAGGAAACATCAATCCAAGCTAAATCATTTATCAATGTTCAAGGGACACTTCATCAAATTCTAAGTTTCAATGATCGTTAGTCAATATATAACACAACTAAATTAGTTGGGATCGAATTCCACATGGTGTAGTACATGTATAAGATTAAATTGGGATGTATGGATATGTTCAAATCTGACATATGAATAAAAATTATCGAATAAAAATATAAATCAAATCAGAGGGTGACACGAATGTTGAATGAGGGGTTTTGTTTTTTATTATCAACTACAAACAGTTGCAAAAAATATGAAAACACAATAATGAAATGGATGACTTATTATAGTATTGTATAGAAAATGTGTATTTTTCACTGTTACCAAATAACTAGATATTATAGATAAGCTAGGATATAGAGGAGATCAAATTCATCTTGAACAATTTTCCTCTTATAAATTTTATTTCTCTTGAACAAGAACAAGCATTAAATATAAGAACAACCCACACCTTAGACAGTTCACTCTTTTGAGATGAACATGTAATGTTTGATCTAAGATTCACTCTCCCGAGAAGAACAAATGTCAACTCAATACCAACCTATCATCAATCAATAAGTATACTTTTAAAATTTCTCCCTAGAGCAAGCTAGAAACACAAGGGTAGAACTTCTAAATAGTAATTAAATTAACAATAAGTAATACTCATAAGCTAAATAAGTCCATAATCATATAATCACACCCTATGAATTAGTCTTTAGCTAAAAATCATAAAAAGGTAAAAATAATTACCAACGTGAGTCTGCATCAATTGGGTAAAAGTAGAATCATACATACAATGCTCCATTTTCGAGGATTCTTATAGACCCACTTCCAATTTCACAAAAGCTAAAAGCTTCTATTCTTCAGAGCATAGGAAAAACATGAGAAAAGTTATATGGGTTCCAAAAAATATTAGATATATTCCAATATTATGAAAATTGATACTAAAAGAAATGTACAAAAATGTATATATAATAGTAAAAAAATGTTTTGCAAAGAGTCACTCGGCAAAGTAGGTTGGGATTGCCGAACCACTAGACGAGTCACCCCTTGGTCACTTTCATCGCCTCTCTATCGTGGCATTTAACATACTCAAGGTGTGTAACTTTTGGAGATCAAAAACTGCATCGCAGAACCACTTAACATTCCTATGACTACACCTTCCTCTCGTAAACTTGGTTCCTTCCTTCAAGGCTTCACACAGTGGAACTTAAGCCGGTCAATTTTCCATTTAACAACTCGCCAAGGGGACTTGGTGATCACCATTCTTGATTTTCTTTATTCTTTGAGCTCGCTTTCTTCCTCGCTTCAAATTAGTGTCTTTGATTTGTTCTTCCACCTATATACATAGAAATAAAGGGTGTTAGATCAAATTTGGGAATAAATTAAGCATTTGAGGAAACTAAATCTACATAAATAATTCCCGAATAAGTCAAAATCTTGGACTCATCAACACCCCCAACTTAAAATTTTGTTTGCCCTCAAGTAAAACTAAAGTTCAGCAACTATAAAAAAATGTCTCAAACAGTGCTACACAAGACTCAAACATGGAATGAACAAAAAAAGACTTAACTTACTCATGAACGGATCAATTGGGCACTCAAATATTCACGTTCTGACTCACGATTTATAACTCTTCTGAAATGCCATGACTTAGACTAGATCTTAATCTATTAAATAATTTTTAAAATGATATCTGCAGATCTATATTGATGTAATAAGTTCAATTGGAAAAGGTTAGAGACAAAACGACAAAGAAAGACCTTGACATCTGGAAACTAGCTATTTTGAACTAGTTGATGTCCCTATGATTGGTGAAGGTTTGGAGGTGTCAAATGATTTCCAAAACTTGAAAGAGACATTTCATAGGTATTATGTAGTACAAAGGGTCCAAACATACAGTAACGACACCCGATGGACTACCCGAAGGGTCCTTGGAGAGGACTCTACCATGGGTAGTCGGGCTTCCAAAGAAGCCTGCCCAAACTAGATTGGGACATGAGGTGTGTGATACGAGGATGACATGGAGGCTACTGCCCCAAGAATTGAGAGGCAACCTCGTTACGCGAGGGTGACACGCACCTCACTCCCTCAACCCAAAAACTCAAAAAATAATGGGAATTGGTTGCGGGACGCGCAGCCACTTCCTAGATTTTTTGAAGTCATATTTTTAGGCAATTTAACTTTATAAAAAGACCCATTTATGTGAAGGGACTTTTGGGTATTTTATCGGAAAACTATATACGGAGACTAGGTCTGTCTAAGACCACCCTTTACACGTCCAAATACAATTAAAACGCAATTTCCCATCTCTCTCAAGAAACTCTCTCTTTTCCTAACTCCATTGAAGAACAAGAAGAGCTTAAGGAAGAAGACAATGGCTTCGAAGTTTCCAATCAAATTTCGTGGATTATTTTTCTATGAGGTATGTTTTTTTTGAATCTTCGTATTCCTTTCCCCAAGAGGTCCTTTCAAAGATAAGTTTTCAAGAAATTCAAATACGAGGGTTTTTACTTTACAAAACGGACTTTCTTCCTAACTCTAGATTTAAGACTTTTGATGAAACATAATGGTTTTCTAAGTTTGATAATGGCTGAATATCAGCCATATGTATAAAGTAAGAGTCTTTTTATTTTTTGTCGTGTTGCGTCGGCTGAAAAAAGCCAAATGTATAAAAGTCGTAAAGTAAATAGTATTTCGGCCAATCATGTAAAAAGTTTGTCGGCCAATTATGTAAAGTAAATAGTATGACGGTGTAATTTATGTGTATAAATAGAGGAGCTTTCCTCATAAATAAAACACACCTTCATCCAAAAACCTTCTTCTCAATATTTTCTCTCTCAATCGCTTCCCCACCCAAAATTGGTATGAGAGCTAGCTAATTAAATAATAACTATGGAAAATTCTGGAGCTACAAATCTACAAAATCAGGTATACACTCTTAAATTTATGAGTAGCTAAACAAATTTATTCCTGAAAATCTCTTTTTAATTATAGTTATTTATCATGTTCTAATAATGTTATAATAAGCATCTTTAGAAGGTTTGCTACAGAAATATTCTATGAACAAGTATGCCCAGACTATGCCATCCTAAAGTTGAAACCGGTAGGCAAAGAAGGCCGTTTAGGGGAGTAAACAGAGTTGAGGCGCTGTTAGGGTAACTAATCAAAGAAGAAAGCTGTAGTAGTGACTAGACGAGATGATTATTAAACCATTATTATTACATAATAAGTAAGTATAATTTATTAAGAGGTTGGAAGGAATAAAACTGTTAGCAAAAATGAATAAAATGAGTACCTACTTAATTGATGATAATGGTGAATATAAGATATTACTACTTTATATATTAAAAAGTCTTAATACTGACATAAAAAGAGAAATTTATGATAAATTGATAACATATGAAATAATAGAGATAACAACCCAAGTTGGACTGAGTTAACCATACAAAGTATACAAGACGAACTTTATTATGATATGTCTGATTTATATGATGATTTAGATATTGGAGATTAAATATGATTGAATATTGGCTAAGG
>NC_028639.1:12997217-13189561 GCF_001406875.1 Solanum pennellii
AAATGCAATATGGACATATTACAACAGAGACCAGACAATTATCTATTCAAACTGCAGAGATATAAGAGAAGCAGATATGGAAGAGTTAAGACAATGGATATTAAGTCTACTTAGACCAGAAACTACACCCACAACAAGAGCTATTCGGAAGAACTTCATTTCCTCCAATCTAATGACAAGATACTGTAAATTGATTGGGCAAAAATATCCGGATCACCTATGCTCAAAGTGTGAAGGAGAAGAAAATTACATACCAGATGTACAATTAGAATAAGATAAAAAAAAATATATACATATATATATATATATACATATATATATATATAATGAGTCTGTAATGTTTTTTCGTCGTTTTGTGTCGGCTGAATATCAGCCATATGTATAAAGTAAGAGTCTTTTTATTTTTTGTCGTGTTGCGTCGGCTGAAAAAAGCCAAATGTATAAAAGTCGTAAAGTAAATAGTTTGTCGGCCAATCATGTAAAAAGTTTATCGGCCAATTATGTAAAGTAAATAGTATGACGGTGTAATTTATGTGTATAAATAGAGGAGCTTTCCTCATAAATAAAACACACCTTCATCCAAAAACCTTCTTCTCAATATTTTCTCTCTCAATCGCTTCCCCACCCAAAATTGGTAAATCTCGTGTGTTACATGATCGCTCTTTAAATAATAAATCTTGATTGGGTTGTATATACTACTTGATTTCATGTAAACGTTGGGATTGAAACTAAGATTTGAATGAACTCTTTAATTAACCTTTCCCTTATCCTACATTATAAATTCATCTTTTATATGGATTGAGAGTCGGTATTGTCTATGATATTGAGTATTTCACCATGGTATTGCTATGAGTAATGAAAGTCGAACGTAAGTTCTTGAATAAGGCACTTGGAAGCAAGAGGTAACTCTTCTAATGTTGTGATTCTCTATGATATTTATGTTAGCCTATGAATGATGATATATGCTAATGAAATATGTATGATGTTGCTATGTATATATGTTGGGCTATGAACATGTTATTATGAGATCATGATAAGAATAAGATAATGCAAGTTATGATATTCTCTTGTATGTTTTACACAAGTTTATTATGCTATGTTAATCTGACACACGAAGGGTTGGGATGAAAGAAAATTCTCATCAAATCCTAAGGAGGTCATGATCATGTTTATACAAGGAGTTAGTCTCCTATGACCTATGATAAGTTTATGATAAAAGATAACATAAAGGTTATTCAACAAAGGGACTTAAACTAAGCAGCGATGGACTAGATATGAGAGGTATCCCTTCCCCTGTTTGAAGATAGGTTCACAATGACTCTCATGACATAGAGGCTGCTATATAATGTGGACCTATGGGTCCCTAATACATCTCCAACTTCTTGAACTATGCTGCCACCATAGGATACTAGCCAGTGGATCCACATACAATGCTATGTCATGTTTGGTTCTACTTTGGCCGGTAGACCACCTTTTTTCTGTGTGGGGTTTTATGACATTAGATTCCATGTTTAGCTCACATGGTCTTTGTCAGTTGAGGCTTATGTTCCCTAATGTAAAACGAAAGACAACTAAATGGACATTGATTAGGGTAACTTTAGTAGTATACTTAGTATACGTAGGGGTATGGGATTATACCTACACATTGCACAAGTTGAAACCAGGGGAAGTCCAACGAGATTGTTCTTATTTAAGATGATAACATGAAAGGTATGATTCTTTTAATATATGATGTTACCCTTATATGATGTTTTCTATGTTGATGAACATATTAGTTTTCTATATGAGATAATGACGGCTATGTTACAAGTTATATCAAGTGAAGCTTTACTTATGGTCTCCTATCTTATCTATGTGACGACCCGGATTTTGGAATCCGAATTGTGACCGGCGTCATTAACCTCTCAGAGGTCGTACACAAGACTCTTCTTAGCTTTCATCACATTCATATAGTTAACTTTGCGGAAAATTTAAAACTTTCGAAACATAACGGAGTGTACATAAAATTCATATATTTTCTACGTTGATTAATATTCTACTAAACTCAAATTAAACAACCATCTACAAGTCATGAATCAATTCAAATGAAAAGATTAATATATAACATAATAGTTTTCCAAAACGGCCTACATACAAAGCTTCAAATAAATAACACATTAAAAGAAACGCTAGGGAGAACATCATAAGCTATGTTTAAAGTGCTAGGATAGAAAGATAAAAAGTAGCATCCTCAAACTCAAGAGGACCTACCAAAGTCTGGAGATCGCTAAGTCCAAACAACATCAATGAGTCTTCAAACTTCTCTCTCACCTGCACCTAAATAGATAATAATAGTATAGGGTTAGTACATGGTTGTACTAAGTATGGGTGTATGCACACATACACATAAGGACTATGCATGGTCAAGGAAATCTCTTCCTATAACAACATGCCATTTCTGGAAAATGAAGTTACTAGACTTTCCTAATTCGTTATTTGTAAAATATGGTGTGAGTATGAAATATTTTAATACATTCAAAGCACACAACTCATTTTCTTTATTAACATAAGACCTTGGAATCATGAACATGATTTTAGAAAAACTCAAACAAAAATTTTGAAATTCGCTCCCCCCAAACACGAGATCTCCTTTCCCAATATTTAGTTCATTTTTCAGCCTTTTTCTTCTTCTTGTTGTGTAGTTCAATGATTTCCTTTAATCATATGTTTTACTTACAAGTGCGATAATTCATTGTAGTCCCATACCTACAATGAATCAAAAAAGTAATCCAAAGAATTCAAGAAATGATTTGGCTTTTCATACTACAAGTTATTCGTTCCATCCTGTTCAATTGGGCATGAAATCTTTATAAGCCAATCTTTATTGGCTAGGCCACTTATTTCATCATTTTCATATTATGGAGATTGTGGGACATTGATTTGCCATTATGTTTTACTCCCCTTTATTGGCATAATATAAGAAGTCATTATAAGCTAATTTTTTTTGTTATTTGGCTATGCCCATTGTTTGATCATTTACATAACGTAAAGATAATAAGGTATATATCTTTATTTGGCACAAGCAAATAACTTGTTAAAACTTCATTCTTATCAACCACAGATGATTTGACATATTCAAGCTCTTACTTTACTTAGTTCACGATTAACTTACGTTTCTACTTCTTTGCCCTGTTATTAACTTTAGACATGCTACTTTCACTCTTTCTTACTCCCTTAATTAATTCTTTAGCATAAACGCAAGTAGATTATGCGAGCTAACTTGAAATCCAGTGTATCTCGCACACTGAAAAGAGGTGGTTCACCGGTTAAGGTGAATCAATATATGTGTCTACCCCACACCGAAAAGGGGGGTTCACCGGCTAAAGTGCAACCATGTCAGTTTCTTCCCACACCGAATAGAGGGGTCACGACAATAGTGAACCGAATACATTCTTTGGGCATTAACCAACATAGATCATATGATCTAAACACGAAATCTAGTGTCTACCCCACACTGAAAAGGGGTGGTTTCATCGGCCAAAGTGAAATTGCATCATACCTAGCTCCCTTAGGTGGAATCCACTGGCTAGTTCCTATGCTGGCAACACAGTTCGAAGACTAGGAGACATATGGAAACTACTTATCCACCTTGGTGGTAGCCTAATCTCATGAGTCTTACATGTGCTAGCAAAATCTCATTTCTAGTTTATCGGTGCTTTGCTCAACTTTTTTTTGCTTACATCTTTTAAAGTTGACTCAAACATTATGGAAGCTTCCTTCTAATTTTGACGTTTACTTAATTCTTTGGATAACCGGTCATCCTTTATTTACGTGATGAAATGTGAATTTAACCTTACATTATCATCTTGGTGTTAATGAGAGTTGTCTCACGATTATTAACACCATCATATGTGAGTATCTTTAACATAGTTGTCTTAGGTATAAATTACTTGTCTCACTTCCTTTAACACCCCATTCTGGTCACTTTCATAATTCAAAGACATTTATTTATGTTATTGCTCACCTTAACTCGTTTCATATTTTCTGATAACTTTATACGATTCTTTATAAACGTTAAGAACTTTGTTCAATTTAGTTACTATGTTCATAGTTCATTTGGAATGGGTATGTTGGGTATTGTCCCAATGATTGTCATACCCTTGGTTATGTATTCAAATTTACATTGGTCATGCTTAAAATGGTATATATTACTCATTAGGTAATCTTTTCATTATTTTAATATAACATTATAAGACAATTCCATTTAACTTTTTCGACAAAACATTGTCAGCCAATTTATTGGCATGAACCTAACTTTACTTAAAAAAAATTTATTATGTTATCACTAACCAAATCAATTACTTTCATGAACGTAATATAGTGATTCCTCAACATGAACAAGTCGAAACTTTACCATTTTAACAGTAACTAAACTTCATAGCCGATTCATAGTAAATTCATATTCTCGAAATACAAGTAAACATTATATAATTCTTTAATTCATGTAAGTAACACTCAAATCATTGGAATCCAATCTATAGGTCTCATTAGTCATTAGAAAATCAAGAAACTTACAGATAAAAATCAGTTAGCACCACATACAAACAACATGTTCGTGATTTACATCGACATACTTATTAGAATCGAAAACAAGGATAACTAGGGAGGTGGATGTTCAACAATGTCATTGGGACCAACCATAGTTTTGATATTCACGAATTGAAGAGTTTGAAAAGCCTCTTGGAGAAAGGATTCCAGGAGAGAAAACTCATACCTTATGTAGAATTGAATCTACGAAGATCACTTTGTCCGAAAACCTTGAAGAATAGCTTGAAATCTCCTAAGAGAACTTTTCTATTTTTCTATGTTTTGCTCACTGTTTTTCTCACGATTGCGTACTCTTTTGAGTCATGAATTTTCTAATATTATAACGTGAGTCTAAGTCTTAGAAACTGATCTTGACTAATTGCTCTTAGGCGAATTAAGTTAATTAAGTAAATTAATTAGTCAATTACTAAAACACCCCTCCTAAGTTGACTAAAAATAGGAGAGCATTTGACTTAGTCAAATCTTAAGATTTTCCTAAGAGTTTTGGCCATCATAATGATTTTTAATTAATTAATTAAGTTGCTAATTGAATTAATTAAGGGACCTAGGGTAATTACTAAAGTACCCCTAAGTCATTAAGACCATAACTAACCCTTTTTGACCATCCTAGGTTAGGTACTAGGTTATCTCTTTGTTAGTTACAAAGTTAGTGTCACCCAATTAAGTCATAGGTTGTGGGTGCACTAGATAGTTTATTTTTATTTGTCCTAGGTTAGTTAGATAATTAGGTCATATTTAGAGTCCAGAGTTGGTTAGAGAGTTAGGCCTCACATGGGTGGACCCTTGCCCACGCTTTCCCTCTAACTACCCTAACCGAATTCGGTTAGGGTGGTCCCCCCCTCTTGGCCATTTTACACATGTGCTTGCACATTTGGTGGTTTTACTTTCCTAACTAATTATTCTTGATGGTTCATTTTGAATGTATACTTATTGTCCCAAGGATCCTCACTATGTCCTTGGCCACTGCTTAATCTACTTGACCATTTTAATCGTTCATGTGCTATGGTGCCTAGATTTGACACATGGATGCCTCGAACTTATTTGCAAATGCTAGAAAATATATGTTTTTAGCTTACGGTCTTCATTGTAGGTACGTTTCTTGGACAATCTAGTTAATACACAAAAAATAGGCTAACACCCTTTAAGCCAATATTTTTAAATATGCCCAATATTTCTAAATATTAAGCATTGGGATGCCTATTCACCTCCAATATTTATTGTTAAAATTTATAGGCTCGTCACTAGACGAGTACATTTTCCGGAATGTTACATTATCCCCCATTTATAAACATTTGTCCTTGAATGACAATACATATCATTTAAAATTAAAGAGGGTTATTTTCAAAAACAATCTGGATGATGCATATTACTCAAAGCTTATCTGAAGCTTCATATTTGAGATTGAGGAACTTCCTTCTCAATCACACTTAACATAACGCACATCAAAACTCATCAAACACAAAAATCCAGTCTACGCTTTAAAAAACAGCAACATGAATGCAAACTTGAACTCATTTTAAATGATATAATGCAAGTATAAAACCACACGATTATGGACGTACAACACGAAAATCGACTAATGCACTAAAAACTTAGAATTTCTTAACAAAAACCTGAGTTAGGAAGAGTATATCTCACCTCAAGAACATAACAATTGAGGGTAACGGGATCTCATATCGGCCTCGGCCTCCGAAGTTGCTCCCTCAACAAGGTGGTTCCTCCGTAATATCTTCATGGTGGTAACATCTATGTTCCTCAGTAGCTTAACTTGGCGATCTAATATTTCAACTGGAACCTCTTCATAATAAAAGGTTCCAATCAACTCCTACCCCCTTAATAGGCAGTATGGATGCTGGATCGCCTAGACACTTGTTAAGAATTAAAATGTGAAACCCTAGGTGCACGTAATCCAAGTCTTGTGGTAACTTCAGTTCGTAGGCAACATTTTCTACTCGCTCTAAGATCTCATAAGGACCTATATACCTTGGACTCAACTTCCCTTTCTTACTGAACCTCATCACCCCTTTTAAGGGTGATATCTTCAGGTAGACTTGATCACCCACCTCAAATTCAAGAGCTCTCTTTCTGTTATCTACATAGGATTTTTGACGACTGTAAGCAGCAGCCAATCTATACCTGATCATTCTCCCTTTATCCACAGCCTAATGTATGATCTAGTGTCCTAGGAAGGAAGACTCTCCTTCCTCAACCTATTCAACTGGAGACCTTCATCTCCTGCCATACAGTTCCTCAAAAGGTGCCATCCCAATGCTGGAAGGATAGCTATTATTATAAGAGAACTCAGTCAGTGAAAAGTGATCATCCCAACTCCCCTTGAAGTCAATAACACATGCTCTCAGCATGTCTTCAAAGGTCTGAATTGTATGCTCTACTTGCCAATCCTTCTGGGGATGAAATGCAGTACTGAGCTTCATTTGTGTACCCAAGCTCTTTTGGAACGATCTCGAAAAATGATAAGCGAACTGGCTCCCCCATTCGTAATGATAGATAAAGGGATCCCATGCCATCTCACTATCTCATCAATATACATCTTCGCATAATCTTCGGCTCTGTAAGTAGACTTCACAGGTATGAAGTGTGTATAGACTTAGTCATCCTATCAACAACAACACAAATAAAATCATGTATTTCCTGGTCATGGGCAGACCAACCATAAAATCCATATTAATAGTCTCCCACTTCAATGCTGGGATCTCAATAGACTGGGTAAGACCCCCAGGCATAAGGTGTTCGACCTTAACCTATATGAAATTGGACACTCCTCCACAAACATAGAGATATCTCGCTTCATACCTTCTCACCAATATATCTCTTTAAGATCATGATACATTTTGGTGGAACCTGGATGAATAGAATACCTAGAGCCATGAGCCTCTGCAATAATATTTGGCCTCAAATCATCTATATTGGGGACACATAATCTGCCCTAGTATCTAAGCACACCATCCTCACCTAGGGAGAATGATTCATTCAGCTTACTCAACACTGATTCATTCAACTCCATGAGTAGCGCGTCGAGATGCTGCTTAGCTTTGACATCTACAAAAAATGAGGATTCAGAACTGGAATGAACTTAAACACACCCACTTGGTGTATCTACCAGCCGTACACCCAATCTAGCTAATTGGTGTACCTCCTTAACCAGCTCCTTCTTCTCATTATAAATAGGAGACACACTGCCCATGCTCAATCAGTTCAATGCATCAACCACTAAATTTGCCTTACATGGGTGATAGTGAACACTCATGTCATAATCCTTGAGCAGCTCCAGCCATCTTCTCTGACGAAGATTTAACTCTCTCTGTGTAAAAACATACTGCAGAGTTTTATGGCCAGTAAATACATATATATGTACACCGTATAAATAAAGTCGCCAATGTTTTAACGCAAATACCACAACAGCTAACTCAAGATCATGGGTAGGGTAATTTTTTTCGTGGACTTTCAACTGCCTAGAAGCATATGCAATCACCTTGCCTCCCTACATAAAAACACATCCCAAACCTACTCGGGAATCATAACAATATACCACATACCCTTCACCACTCCTCGACAAATGTAAGCACAAGGGCTGAAGTGAGTCGGTCTTTGAGCTCATGGAAGCACTTTGCAAACTTTTCAGACAACTCAAACTTCACCTTCTTCTTCGTTTAGGCAGTCAATGGGGCAGCAATAGTGGAAAAGTCCTCAACAAACCTGCAACAATAATTAGCCAAACCCAAGAAACTCTGTATATTTGTGGGAGTGAGGGGTCTCGACGAATTCTTCATGGATTCAACCTTTTTCGAATAAACCTCAACACTAAGGTCAGTCAGATCATGACAAAGAAAGGTCACTAATCTCAGCCAAAATCATATAACTGATGTTCCCTGAGTAATTGCAATGTCATTCTCAAATGTTGTTCATGCTCTTCTCTAGACTTAGAGAATATGAGGATGTCATCTATGAATACTATGACAAAAGAATCAAGGTACTCACGGATGACCCTATTTATAAGGTCCATAAACGTGACTGGTGACTTTGTGACACCAACTGACATGACAAGAAACTTGTAATGACCATACCTAGTACGGAAGGCAGTCTTAGGAATGTCCTCTAGTCTCACTCTAAGCTGATTATAGCCTCACGAGAGATCTATCTTAGAAAAGAAACTTCAACCTTGGATGTGATCAAATAGATCATCAATTCTTGGTAGAGGGTATCTGCTCTATATAGTGACTTTATTTAGTTGTCGATCATCGATACACATACTAAGATTTCCATCCTTTTTCTTAGCTAAAAACACTAGAGCACCCCATGGGGATATGCTCGAGTGGATGAAGCCCTTATAAAGTAAATCTTTTAACTGCAACTTCAACTCTTTGAGTTCAGCTGGAGCCATTCTATATGGAGGAATAGAAATTGGTTTGGTGTTGAGATCTAAGTCAACAACAAAATCAATTTGGCGTTCAGGATGGATTCCTTGTAAATCCTCTGGAAGGACTTCTTGGAACCTATTCACTATGGGCACAGAGTCTAGGGAAGGAACCTCATGCTCCAAGTCATTGACTCTGACTAAGTGGTACCCTTAGATAACATCTTATAGACTTTGATGTTGGAAATTATTTAGCTTATTGGATTTGAACCATGCCCTTCCTATTCAAGCTCTAACTCATTTGCAAACTGAATCCTTACTACCCTGTTTCGACAGTCTATTGTAGTATAACACTTATGGAGCAAATTCATACCCAAGATTATATCAAAATCAATCATGGCTTTTTCTATTAGAGCATGAGTGACTCTACCAAGAATATTAATTGGGCATTCTTTATATACTCCTTCAGCTTTAATGCCATTTCCTATAGGAGTACCAACTAGAAAAGGCTCATCAAGATCTCAGGAAGCAAGTCAAACTTACTAGCAACTAAAGGAGTAACAAATGACAAAGTGGATCCTGTATCTAACAGTATATACACAAGAAAAAGAAGACATGCAACGTACAAGTGAGAACATCAATTGACTTCTCTTTCTCCTCTCTACCTTTCAATGCATAGAATCTGTTCCTCTTGGGATGTTCTGCTGCAGCAGTTTCATTAGACCGAGGCTGAGAATCTATCCTGACCTGATTCCTCATGTATGGGAAGTCCCTGACCTTATGCCCACTCTTGCCGCGCCCATAGAAGCTAGTAGTACCTACCAGGCACTCACCTCCATGCAAATGGCCACATTTACAACACAGTTTGCTGCTACGCTGAGCATTTTTATTATTGCCCTTTTTGGGGCCAGAATTGTCCAGTTTGTTATTTGAGTTCGTTGAAGCAGTAGGATTACCTGAGCGCTGGTTCCACTTCTTGAACTTGGGGCTGTCCTGAACTTTAAATGAAATCTTACCAGATCTAGAACCAGCATGGCTTGAGAGTCTAGATTTCTTACCTTCTCTACCTCTCTTTCTCCGACGAATCTCATCCACCTATTGTGCATAAACGATCAACCTCCAAGGTCCATGTTATCATGCAACATGGCTGCCCGACATTCCTCTTCCAGATCCTCCTACACACAAGTCACAAACCTGCTCATCTCATCCCTACTATTGGACACCAGAGAAGAAGCATATTTCAAGAGCTTATCAAATTTCATGGAATACTCCTTGACTGACATATCTCCCGATCGTAGGTTGATGAACTCATCATCCTTATCCTGTCTCTGTTCTCTAGGAAAGAATATCTCCAGGAATGAAGTTTGGAGCATTCCCAAGTGATTCGAGCTGCTTCTGGTGCTCGACCATCTGCCCACATTCTGTACCACACATGATCCACATGTTTGAGTTGATAGGCATCCAACTCAGCCTTCTCCTTTTCATTGACTCCCATGGTACTGAGAATCTTATACACCTAATCCACAAACTCTTGGGGATCTTCATTTGTCTTGGACTCAAAGTATACTGGAGGATTCATTCTTGTGAAATCCCTTAGTCTGCTAGGCATGGTGGTAACATGTGGGTTCTCCCTGGGAGCACCCTCTCTAGTGGCTTTTGCTGTGATAGCCTAAGCCTTAGTAGTGATGGATTGGCCCATCTGAAGAAAGGCCTTTCTCCCTTCTCCATCTGTCAACGCAGCTGGGTTGACAGGCTCTTGAACTCCAGCAGCTAGGGCTTGAGGAGGAGCTTGGTTTCCTCCAGCAGCTGCTTTATCAACTCTTCTGATTGGATTTCTCCTTGTGTTCATTGTTCTACACGCATAGACAAGAAGGAAGTTAGATACCTAAAATGACATAAGATTTCATAACTCTACATAGCACGATAAAGAGTAGAAGAAGGGAAAATTCCTAACATCATATAGTATGTAAGTCATGATTGTGGCGTGCTTCACAACCATATGTTAGAAACTATGTAATGCGGTTGTTTTGAGCTTTAGTTCCTAGGTAATTTAACCTCATGCTCTGATACCAAGTTTGTCACGATCCGGATTGTGGAATCTGAATCGCGACCGGCGTCGTTAACCTCTCAGAGGTCTCAGACAAGCCTCTTCATAGCTTTCATCACATCCAGATAGTTAAATTTGCGGAAAGTTTAAAACTTTTGAAACATAATGAAGTGTACATAGATTTCATATATTTATTACAAATATTAATATTCTACTAAGCTCATATTAAACAACCATTTACAAGTTATGAATCAACTAAAATAAAAGATCAATGTATAACACAATAGTTTGCCAAAACGGTCTTAATACAAAGCTTCAAATAAATGACATCTGAAATGAAACTTTAGAGAAAACATCCACTAGCTATGTCAAAAGTGATATGCTATAAATATAAATGTAGTATCCTCAATTTCAAGACGACCTACCAAAGTCTGGCGATCGCAAAGTCCAAACAGCTTCGATGAGTCTTAAACCTTCTCTCTGACCTGCACCTACAAAGATAATAATAGTATAGAGTTAGTACACACTAGTACAAAGTATGGGTGTATGCTCACATACACATAAGGACTATGCATGATCAAGGAAAGCTCTTCCTACAACAACATGCCAATTCTGGAAAGTTAAGTCACTAGAATTTTCTAATTCGTTATTTGTGAATTATGGTATGAATATGACATATTTTAATGAATTCAAAACACACAAATCATTTTCTATATGAAAATAACACCTTAGAATCATGAACATAATATTAGAACAACTTGAACGAAAATTTTGAAATTTTCTCCCCCAAAACCTGAGATCTCATTTCCTAATACTTGGTTTATTTTTCAGTCTTTTTCTTCTTGTTGTTCTGTAGTTCAATGATAACCTTTAATCCTATGTGTTACTTACAAGTTCAATTATTCATTGTAGTAAAATACCTACAATGAATCAAGCAAGTAATCAAAAGGACTCACGAAATTATTTGGCTACCCTTACTACAAGTTATTCGTTCCATTCTTGTTCAATTGGGCATAAAATCTGTATAAGCCAATCTTTATTAACTAGGACACCTATTTCATCATTTTGATATTATGGAGATTGTGGGACATTGATTTGCCATTATGTTTTACTCACATTTATTGGCATAATATAGTCATTATAAGCCTTTTTTTTTTATTTAGCTATGCCCATTATTTGATCATTTACATAACGTGAAGATAATGAAGTACATATCTTGATTTGGCACAAGAAAATAACTTGTAAAAACTTCTTTATCATCAACCTCTGATGATTTGACATACTTAAGCTCTTACTTTACTTAGTTCACTATGAACTTACGTGTCTAGTTCTTTGCTCTATTATTCACTTTGAGCATGCTACTTTCATTTTTTCTTACTCTCTTAAAGAATTCTTTAGCATAAGAAGAAGTAGATCATGCGAGCTAACATGAAATTAATAATATCCCCCACACCAAAAAGATGTGGTTCACCGGTTAAGGTGAATCAATATCTGTGTCTACCCTATACTGAAAAAAGGGGGTTCACCGGTTAAAATGCAAACAAGTCAGTGTCTTCCCAAAACTTAAAAGAGGGGTTCATGACTATAGTGATCTGAATACTTTCTTTGAGAATTAACAGACATAGATCATGTGAGCTAAACATGAAATCCAGTGTCTGCCCCACACCGAAAGGGGTGGTTTCACCGGCCAAAGTGAAACCGCATCATACCAAGCTCTCTTATGTGGAATCCACTGGCCAATTCTTATGCTGGCAACATATTTCGAAGAGTAGGAGAGAAACAGAGACTACTTATCCACGTTGGTGGTATCCTCATCTCATGAGGCTTACATGTGCTGGTACAAGCTCATTACTAGTCTATCGGTGGTTT
The DNA here is from genome assembly GCF_001406875.1 of Solanum pennellii. Lineage (NCBI taxonomy): Eukaryota > Viridiplantae > Streptophyta > Magnoliopsida > Solanales > Solanaceae > Solanum > Solanum pennellii. Next base: position 13,010,096 of record NC_028639.1, read on the forward strand.
GCTCAACTTCTTTTCTTTACATCTTTTAGAGTTGACTCAAACATTATGGAAGCTTGCTTCTAGTTTTGAGGTTTACTTAAATCATAGGATAACCGTTCATTCATTTCTTTACTTGATGAAATCTGAATTTAACTTTACCTTATTATCTTGGTGTTAATGAGACTTGTCTTAGGATTATTAACACCATTATATGTGAGTATCTTTAACATAGTTGTCTTAGATGTAAGTGAGACTTTTCTCACTTCCTCTAAAAACCCAGTGTAATCACTTTCTTAATTCAAATACTTTTGTTTATGTTATTACTCACCGTAACTCGTTTCATGACTTCTGGTAACTTTATACCATTCTTTATAAACGTTAAGAACTTTGTTCAATGTAGTTACTATTTTCATAGGTCATTTGGAATGGGTATGTTGGGTCGAGTCACAATGATTTGTATACCCTTTGTTATGAATTAAAAGTTACATTGGTCACGCTTAATTTGGTATACATTGGTCATTAGCTAATCCTTTTATCATTTTAAAATAACATTATAATCCAATTCTATGCAACTTTTTTGGCAAAACATTGTTTGTTAATTTATTGGCATGAACCAAACTTTACTTAAACTATTTTCATTATGTTATCACTAACCAAATCATTTAGTTTCATGAATGTAATATAGTTATTCCTCAACATGAAAAAGTCGAAACTTTAAAATTTTAACAGTAACTAAACTTCATAGCTGATTCACAATTACTTCATAATCTAGAAACATTAGTAAACATTATATCATTTCTTAATTCGTGTAACTAACAATCAAATCATTTGAATCCAATCTATAGGTCTGATTAGTCATTAGCAAATAAAAAAACTTACACATAAAAATCATTTAGTACCGCATACCAGCAACATGTTCGAGATTTACATCTACATACTTAGTAGAATCGAAAACAAGGATAACTAGGGAGGTGGAAGTTCAATAATAGAACAACCCAAGTTTTGATATCCATGAATTAAAGTGTTTGAAAGACTCTTGGAGAAACGATTCCAGGAGAGAAAACTCATACCTTATGTAGAATTGAATCTACGAAGATCACCTTGCACGAAAACCTTGATGAATACCTTGAAATCTCCTAAGAGAACTTTTCTATTTTTCTATGTCTTGCTCGTTATTTTTCACGCTATTGCGTACTCTTTTGGGTCGTGAATTTTCTAGTATTTTTACTTGAGTCTAAGTCTTAGGAATTTATATTGATTAATTAAACTTAGTCTAATTAAATTAATTAAATAAATTAATTAGTTAATTACTAAAATACCCCTCCTATGACTTAAAATAGGAGAGTATTTGACTTAGTCAAATCTTAAAATTTTCCTAAGAGTATTGGCCAACATAATGATTTTTAATAAATTAATTAAGTACCTAATTTAATTAATTAAGGGACCTAGGGTAATTACTAAAGTACCCCTAAGTCATTAGGACCAAAACTAACCCTTTTGGACCATCCTAGGTTAGGTACTAGGTTGTCTCTTAGTTAGTTACAAGGTTAGTGTCACCCAATTATGTCTTAGGTTGTCGGGTGCACTACATAGTTATTTTTGTTTGTCCTAGGTTAGTTAGCTAGTTAGGTCAGTTGGTTAGAGTCTAGAGTTTGTTAGACTTAGGCCCCACATGGGTGGACCCTTGCGCACGCCTGCCCCCTAACTACCCTAACCGAATTCGGTTAGGGTGGTCCCCCCCTCTTAGCCATCTTTTACATGTGCTTGCACATGTGTTGCTTGTACATTCCTAACTAACTATTCTTGATGGTTCATTTGGAATGTTTACTTATAGTCCCAAGGATCCTCACTATGTCCTTGGGCACTACTTAATCTACATGACCATTTTAATTGGTCATGTCTATGGTAACTAGGATTGACACATGGATTTCTCGCACTTATTTGCAAATGCTAGAAAATATATGTTTTTAGCTTAGGGTCTTCTATCTGGTACATTTCTTGGACAAGCTTTTTAATACACTGAAAATTGGCTAACACCCTTTAAGCCAATATTTTCTAATCTGCCCAATATTTTCTAATATGCCCAATATTTCTAAATAGTGGGTATTGGGATGCCTATTTAACCCCAATACTTATTCTCAAAACTTAATAGGCTCTTCACTAGACAAGTACATTTTCTAAAAGTTTACTATCTACTTAGTTATGTTGGGTTATGGGCTTCAGATGACCATTGAAATTGTAGGCTGGGTACGGGATCATTGGTAAGTGTTTTGTATGATATGTTAATATGATCTATGGAATATGAAAAGTCAACATAACTTTATGATAATATGACTCTGATTATGATAATGCTTTATGTTGATGAAATCCTTGACTTTTATATGTTCTATGGTATGTGTATTGCAGACTTTCATATGACTTAGCCTACTTTCTAAGAAATGATTCTTTTTTATACATGTCCTCTAATCTTATGTGTATATACCAATACTTAGTACGTGTGGCGCACTGACCTCATTACTTTATGTTATTCAATATGCAGAGTCCGACCATTGAAGATTAAGAAGGTTGATTGAAGAAGTTAGGAACTCTTTCTCCAAGTGTTGGTAGGTCATTATGCTTGGAGATACTATCTTTTCATATTCTAGATTACGAATACATTAGTAGATTTTAAGAATACTTGTATTTCCATTATGTTCCTTGGATTCTTTTTTATTAAGGTCTATATGGCATACTGACTATTTATTGGCTAAGTCCAAATTCGTACTATTAAGATGTTTTTTAGAATATTGTATGCTATTATCAGTGTTAAAGTATGAAGTCTAAGTATAATCACATATTATTAAGAGTTTTTGATTTTTTGCAAATTTTAACTAATGACATGTTATGACAAACGCTAAGAGGCTTGTTTGAGTCCTCTGAGAAGTTGTCGCCGCTGGTCGCATCAATGTCTCACTAAACATGTTAAATAGAATCTTATTCATGGCTGTGAAGCGCACCATAATTATGGATGAGAGTCTATGTGATGACTAGGAAACTTATTTTTTCTTGATAATCCTATGTCGTGTCTTTAGCGTCTTGACAATATGTGTCTTTTAGCATCAAATCCTTTTCTTTTGGTTTTAGGAGATGAACACAAGAAGGACAGTCGCGAGGAGAGTAGGGGATGAGATTGCGAATGCGGGAGCTACTGCCTAAGGCAATCGAAATGCACCTCAAGTACAATCTGTTGCAAATGAACAAGTTCTGATTAATCCTCCAACAATGGTGGATGGTGAGGTGAGGTAAGACATGATTCAAATGTCCCAATATATCACCACCAAAGATTAGGCCATTACGACACAAACTAACAACGAGGTTGTTCCTCGAGAGAACCAACATTCTAGCACTATGGCCAGCCGTCTGAGAGATTTCATGAGGATGAATGGCATTATTTTCCTTGGATCAAAAGTAGATGATGACCCCTAAGACTTCCTTGATGAGATCTACAAGTTCTTGTTTTCTTTGGGGGTGAGTACTACTTAGAAGGATGAGCTGTTGCCTATTAACTCAAGGACGTGTCTTAGACATTTTACAAATAGTGGAAGGATAGTAGGGCTTTAGGAGGTTGTCTCTTAAGTTGGACGATCATCAAAAAGGCATTTCATGACAGATTCTTCCCAAGGGAGCACAGGGAAGCTAAGATTAGAGTAATTTATCAACCTTCGTCAAGGAGGTATGAGTTTCAAGGAATACTCCTTGAAATTCATTAAGTTGTCCAAATATGCTTCCTCTTTGGTTTTGAATGATAGGGATGAGATGATCCATTTTCTAACGAGCTTGTCCGAAGAGCTTGAAGAGGAATGTCGTGCAACCATGATTTATGACAATATGGATCTTTATAGATTGATGGTTCATGCTCAATAGGTTGAAGATAGTCGTGTGAGGAAAAAGAATAGGGAAGTTAAAAAAACACTGTCTTTCGAAAGTAGTTCATCTAAGAGTGCGCTTGATGTGCAAGACAAGCCTAAGTTCAAGATGAGGTTTTCAAATCAGGTTCCTTCTAATTTCCCCAAGAATCTCAATTATAGACGTTCTAATACTAAACCTCAAAGGGGCGAAATGTTGATCCAACAAAAGAGAGACCAACTTGTTGTAAGTGTAGTAAGAAAAATGTGGGTGAATGTCTAGTTGGGACTAATAGTTGCTATGGTTGTGGCAAGGGTGGCCATATTGTGAAAGATTGTCCTAATGTGGGAATCCAAACCAAGGAAAATGCCTAAGATCAAGCAAGTGGTACTTGTTTTGAAGCTTCAAAAAGGAACCGTTTCTATGAACTCAAGGCTAGGGGTGAACAAGAGAAATCTCCCTACGTTGTGACGGGTATGTTACAAGTTTTATCTTTCAATGTTTATGCATTGCTTGATCCAGGTGATACCCTTTCTTTTTTTACGTCTTTGGTAGCTAGGTAGTTTGATGTATTCCCTGATGTTTTGGGTGAACCCTTTTCGGTTTGTACCCCAATGGGTGACTCTGTTGTTGCAAAAAGAGTCTATGGGAAATGTCCTGTAATACTTCCCAATAGAGTTAGTCTTGTTGAATTGGTAGAACTTCACATGTTTGACTTTGATATCATCTTGTGTATAGATTGGCTTCATGCATGCTTTTCTTCCATAGATTGTAGAACAAGGGTAGTAAAATTTAAATTCCCTAATGAACCTATTCAAGAGTGGAAGGGGGGAAATTCTATGCCAAGGTGTCAAATTATTTCTTGTTTGAAGTCTTGAAAAATGATAGCCAAGGGTTGTCTATATCATGTAGTGATGGTTAATGACCTAGATTGTGAAACTTCTTCTATTGAGTCAGTCCCCGTAGTGAGGGATTACCCTGACGTTTTTTGTTCATGACTTTCTAGGTGTTCCTCCCTAACGGGCAATAGACTTTGGCATTGACTAGTTACTGTATATAAGCTCCATTGCAATTCCTCCATTTTGGATGGCTACGGCTGAATTAAAAGATTTGAAACTCCAACTCAAAGATTTACTAGACAAGGGTTTCATTTAACCTAGTATCTCTCCATGGGGTGATCCGGTCGTGTTTGTTATGAAGAAGGATGTGTCTCTTAGAATGTGAATCGGTTATCGCCAACTTAATAAGGTCACCATAAAGAACAAGTATCATTTACCTTAGAAAGATGATATATTTGATCAACTCGAAGGTGCTAGCTACTTTTCCAAGATTGACTTATGGTCGCGATATCACAAACTTATGGTGAGAGGTAAAGATGTTCCCAAAACATCTTTCCGCACTAGATATGGTCACTATAAATTTCTAGTTATGTCTTTTGGGTTAACAAATTCCCCGATGGCATTTATGTACCTAATGAATAGAGTTTTCCGAGATTACCTAAACTCATTCATTATTGTGTTCATTAATGTTATTTTGATATACTCAAAGAATGATAATGAGCATGAGAGTCACTTTAGGTTGGCCTTGTAAGACCTCAAAGAACACCAAATCTATCCCAAATTTTGTTAGTGTGAATTTTGGTTGAGGTAAATTTCTTTTCTTAGTCATATTTTTTCTAATGCTGGAGAATTGGTCGATCCGAAAAAGACAGATGTAGTCACAAATTTGCCTAGACCTTTGACTTCCATAGACATATGCAGTTTCTTGCGTCTAGCCGTTCAATTCTTCCCCTTTTAGAGCCTTTATCCAAAAAAAGGTGAAGTTTGAGTGGTCAGAAGCATATGAAAATGGTTTTCAAGATTGAAAGATAATGTTACCTCCACTCGGGTGTTGACCTTACCAGAGGGCAATTAAAGTTTTGTAGTGTATTATGATGCTTCCTGAGAGGGATTGGGATGTCTTCTCATAAAACATGGTAAGGTGATAGCTCATGCTTCTAGGCAACTCAAAGTTCATGAGAACAATTATCCAACTGATGACCATGAGTTAGATGCTGTAGTTTTTGCGTTGAAAATATGGAGACATTATTTGTATCGTGTGCATATTGATGTGTTTAATGACCATAACAGTCTTCCATATGTGTTTACACAAAAGGATTTAAATCTTCGACAGAGAAGATGGTTAGAATTTTTTAAGGATTACGACATGAGTGTCTTTACCACCCTAGTAAGGCCAATGTGGTTGCGGATGCTTTGAGTCGTATGTCTATGGGTAGTGTGTGTCATGTGGAAGAAGAGAAGAAAGAACTTGCGAAAGATGTTCATAGGTTGGCTCTATTTTGTGTACGGTTAGAAGATTCTCCAAATGGTGGTTCCGTGGTCCATCATAACTCAGACTCGTAATTAGTGGTGGAGGTGAAATCTAAGCAGCATCTTGATCCACAATTGATGGAGTTGAAGGAATCGATACTTGGTAATCTCAATGAGTCATTCTTCCAAGCGGGGGATGGTATTATTATGTACCAAGGGTGATTATGTGTACCCAATGTTGAGGATTAAAGAAATAAAATTCAAAAAGATGTTGATGGTTCTCTCTATTCTATACATCCGGGTGCCACCAAAATGTATCATGACTTTAGAGATATATATTGGTGGGATGGTTTAAAAAGGGACATAGCAGAGTTTGTTACTAAATGTCCAAATTACAAACATGTTAAAGCTCAGCATCTTAAATCGGGTTGCTTAACCCAAATCATGGATGTTCCTACATGGAAGTGGGAAATCATCAGTATGGACTTCGTAGTTGGGTTGCCTCAAACCCGTAGGCAAAATAATTCAATATGGGTTATTGTGAATAAGTTGACCAAATCTGCCCATCCAGTTAAGTCTACTCACACAACTGAAGAGTATGCAAGGATATACATTAATGAGATTGTGAGTCTCCATGGGATTCCTTTGTCTATCATTTCGAATAGAGGTTCCCAATTCACTTCTCATTTATGTAAGGATTTTCAAAAAGGTTTAAGTAATCAAGTGAAACTTAGCACCACGTTTCATCCGCAGACAGATGGTCAAGCGGAACTTACCATTCAGACCCTTGAAGAAATGTTAAGAGCCTATGTTATTGACTTCAAAGGAAGTTGATATGATCATCTACCTTTTATTGAGGTCTCTCACAACAATTGCTATTATTCAAGAATCTCCATGGTACCTTTTGAAGCTCTTTTTGGTAGAAGGTGTAGATCTCCGGTTGAATGGTTTGAGGTTGGTAAGTCCTTACTCCTTGGTCCAAAATTATAGATGAGGGTATATATACGGTTTGAATCATAATACATAGATTGAATACAATCTATAATCGATAAAAGTCTATAAAACAAGAGATCTTGAGTTTGAAATACGTGATCATGTCTACTTTAAGATTTCACTTATGAAAAGGTTGATGAGTTTTGGTAAGAAGGGGATGTTAAGTCCCCAGTATGTTGGTCCCTGTGAGGTTTTACAACTAATTGGGAAGGTTTCCTATGATTTGAAAATGCCTAGTGAACTAGCTTCAGTTCATCCGGTGTTTCATGTTTCTATGCTCAAGAAATGCGTAGGCGACCCGGTACCAATTTTCCCTATTGAAAGTTTAGGGGTGGATGAGAACCTCTCTTATGAAGAGGTTCTGTTTAAAATCCTAGATCTACATGTACAGAACTTGAGAAAAAAGGAGGTTTCCTATGTAAAAGTTCTATGGAGGAACCATCTTGTAGAGGGTCAAACATGGGAGGCTGAAGCTGACATGAGTCCCGCTACCCTCATCCTTTTAATCCTTGAGGTTAGACATTCCTCGTAGTAAAGAAATTAATTAATAATCATGGAGTTGACTTGTTTTATAAATAGGTGCATATTATGGTAAAAGTAATACAAATTTGAGTTAAGAGGAAACTTTCATACTCTATTCTAGCACTTAAATGAAATATAAATGCATGTGTCCTCTTGAGATTTTGTCGTCTTGTTGTCTTTATAACAATGATTGCATAGTAACTGTCAATGTATTTTGAGCTCATGTTGATGTTGAGAAGGAAATTCCTCACTATATGTTGCGAAATGTTAAGCTCTCTTATGTTTGCATCATGAATTGAGTGCTATGTATAATGTTATGGCATGTGTTGAAAGGAGTTGTGAAGTACTCTTATGAGCTGTGACTCATTATAATTTTATGTTGTTGTTGGTTGGGCTGCTAGAGTTTAGTCTATTCCTACCCTCCAAAAGATTTTAGTGTCATTCGGGGACGAATGTTCCTAGGAGGGGGGGGGGGATAATCTAACACTTCGGAAATGCCATCACTTAGAATAGAGATTAATCTATGAAATAATGTTTTCAATGATATTTCCAGACCCTGACGTCAGGAAACTAGCTAATTTGAACTAGTTTACGTCCCTATGTTTGGTGATGGTTTTGAGGTGTCAAATAAAGTCCAAAACTGGCAAAGAAACCTTGGATAGATAGTATGTAGTATAAAGGGTCAAAACGTCCTGTAACAACACCCCAATGACCACCCGAAGGATCCTTAGGGAGGACCCCAACATGGATAGGCAGGCTGCCAAAGCAGCCTGCGCGAACAAGATTGGGATGTGAGGTATGCGACGCGAGGCTGACACACAGGATACTGCTTCATGAATTTCGAAGCATCCTCGCAACGCGAGGATTACACACACCTCACTGCCTCAACCGAAAAAATCAGAAAAATAATTGGAATTGGCCCGGCGACGTGCAGCCACTTCCCAGATTAAGTATTTTTTGTATTTTAAATTCATAAAAAGATCCATTTTAGTGAAGGTCTTTTCTGTATTTTATAGGAAGACTATATATGGATACTAGGTCAGTTTTAGACCACTTTTTACATGTCCAAATCAGATTCAAATGCAATTACCCATCTCTCTCAAGAAATGTTCTCTTTTCCAAACTCCATCGAAGAACAAGAAGATCTTAAGGAAAAAGACAAACGCTTCGAGATTTCCAATCAAATTCCGTGGATTATTCGTCTATAAGGTATGAGTTACTTACGGTTGATCTTCTTTTCTCAAGAGGTAATTTCAAGGATAATTTTTCAAGATATTCAATTTCTATGGTTTTTACACTACAAAACGGATTTGCTTCCAAACTCTAGATTTATGACTTTCGATGAAAAATAATTGTTTTCTATGGTTGATTTCACACAATTGTTGAGTATTTGATTAATAATGATTGAACATCGTGCGATACATGATCTCTTCTAAAATAATTAGTCTTGATTGGGCTGTATCCACTACTTGATTTCACGTAAATGTTGGGATTGGAACTAAGACTTGATTGAACTATCTAATGAACCTTTCCCTTATCCTACATTATAAATTGATCATGTATATGAATTGAATAGTCGGTATTGGTTATGCTATTGAGTATTTCACTATGTTATTGTTATGAATATTGAAAATTGAACGTATGTTCTTGAATAAGGTACTTGGAAGCAAGAGGTAAGTCTTCTAAAGTTGTTATTTCTCTATGATGTTTATCTTAGCCTATGAATGATGATAAAATTCTAACGAAATATGTATGATGTTTCTATGTAGATATATTGGGCTGTGAACATGTCCATTGTGAGATCATTATAAGAATAAGATAATGCAAGTTAAGATATTCTCTTGTATGGTTTAGACAAGATGATTATGCTATGTTAATCTCACACACGTAGGTTGCGATGAAAGAAAATTCTCATCTAATCCTAAAGAGATCATGATAATGTTTACAAAAGGAGTTAATCTCCTAATACTCTATGATAAGTTTATGATAAAAGACAACTTAAAGATTATTCAAGAAATGGAGTTAAGCTAAGCAGCGATGGAATAGATATGAGAGGTGTCCCTTCCCTAATATGAAGGTAGGTTCAAAATGACTCTCATCATATAGAGGCTGCCATGTAATATGGAACTATGGGTCTCTAATACATCTCCTACTTCTTGAAATATGTTGCAACCATAGGATACTAGCTAGTGGATCCACCTAGAAAGCTATGTCACGTTTTGTTCTACTTTGGCCAGTAGACCACCTTCTTTTGGTGTGGGGTTTTATGACACTGGATTCCATGTTTAGATCACATGATCTATGTTGGTTAAGGCTTATGTTCCCATATGTAGAATGACAAAAAAGTAAATGGACATTGACTAGGGTTACTTGAGGAGTCTACTTAGTATAGGTACGGGTATGGGACTCTACCTAGACATTGCACATGTTTACTCCAAGGGAAGTCCTAGGACATTAGTCTTATGTAAGATGATAACATGAATAGTATGAATATTATGATATATGATGTTACCCTTATATTATGTTGGCTATTTTGATGAACATGTTATATTGCTATATGAGATGATGACTACCATATTCCAAGTTATATGAAGCGAAGCTCTACTTATGGTCTCCTAACTTATCTACTTTTTTATCTGGGGTTATGGGGCTTCACATGACCATCACACTTGTAGGTTGTGTATGGGATCATTAATAAGTGTTTTGTATGTTATGTTTATATGATCTATGGATATGAAATGTTAACATGCTTTATGATAATATGTATTAGATTATGATCAGACTTTATGTTGCTGAAATCCTTGACTTGTATACGTTCTATGGTATGTGCTTTGAAGACTTTCATATGACTTCGCATGCTTTCTAAGAAACGATCCTTTTTTATGCATGTCCTTAAATGTTATGTCCATATACCCATATTTAATACATGTGGCTTACTCACACCAGTACTTTATATTACTACAAATATAGGGTCCGACCATTGAAGATTAAGAAGGTCGATTGAAGAAGCTTGCAACTCTTTCTCCAAGTGTTGGTAGGTCCTCATGTTCGGGGATGGTATCTATTCATACTATAGCTTACAAAGACTTTAGTAGATTTTAAGAATACTCGTATTTCCGTTATGTATCTTTGGATTCTTTTGTATTAAGGCCTATATGGCATATTGACTATTTATTGGGTAAGTCTAAATTCATTTTGGATTCTTTTGTATTAAGGCCTATATGGCATATTGACTATTTATTGGGTAAGTCTAAATTCATACTCTTTAGAAGGTTTTATACATGTGATATATATGTTTTTAGAATATTGTATGTTATTATGAATGATAAAATATGAAGTATAAGTATACTTCACATAGTATTAAAAGTTTTTAATTTTCCGCAAATTTCAACTGATGACATGTTATGATAAATGCTTAGAGTTCTGGTTGAGTCCTTTGAGAGGACGATGACGTCGGTCGCATCTGGGTTTACTATCTGGGTATGACACGATTACTAGAGACTCTCAACTTCACAATACTTGATTCATATGCAAGTTCAAGTTCAACAAGGTATTTAAATACCCTCACAACAAGAATGATTCTATATTTACCCACAATTGCTCAACTAGTTATACCTTTTAAATCACAAAAACTCTAACATTCACAAAGATGAACACATGCATGACTTCACCCATAGGTTTGCCCTTATTTTCAAATCAACATTCACTTCAACTCACTCAAAATAAAAAAAGGCCTTTTCTGGGCTTGTAACGGGGCTTAGTAATGGTCATCTAGGGTTAGTGGCTGCTATCCTCATGAAATATGGTATGAACATCACTTTCTTTCCTTTTATTCAACATGTTCACTTTTGCTTAAAATTCACCCCATTATTCACTTCCAATGGAATACCAAATGCCCCATTTCTTTTGCAACTTTCACAAATTTGAAATTTCTTTCTCTTTTTCATTCTAATTTTATATTTCTTCTCTTTGTTTTTTGAATGGAGGGGTTCCATCTTTTTCAAAATCAAGGATAAAGGGGGGACTTCTTCACAATTCTTGATTGCCTTCTCTTTCAACTAAACCCCAACTTAAGCTTCTATCCTAAGTTGGTTTTTCAAATAAACCACACATCATGAGGATTATGGGGTACTGGGTAAAGATGGGTTAGAGCTTTATAAGGTTTCTTCAAAGAAAAGCACAAGGCTCAAATAGTGTGTCAAATAGTTGGTCAAATTATTGGTCAAAAAACAAGTATATTGTCAAATTGTTTCAGTTTTAAAATTTGTTGGCAAAGATCATTTCAAGATCGTGCATCACCTAGTCAACCGAACAAATACAACAAATTCTAGGTGTGATCACACAAAGTTCAGACCTGCCATCACACTGGGCATTGACATTAATATCAAAAATGACTCCACACTTCCGCTTATGTGTAATGTTAATTACAAGAAAATCATTCGATCATTGTCTAGTCGCAACGACATGCGAAAAGTTCACATATTATTTATGCAACATTATTTTGTCTAATTGTGGCTGCGCAGTTATTTGTTTTTGAGTAGAGCACTATTCTAGTCATCAATATTGATAATAACCAATACTCAATTTACTCAAGAACAACAACAATCATACAAAAGGGGTGGTAAATTTTTTTAAAATCGTCAATAACCCTTAACAATAAAACAAGAAGCTATAAGCTCTAATATCCAAAATAAAATGGAAATATAAAAACCCATTAATATATACACACAATAGTCACAAGAGATAGGTGTAGAAATACCTCTCCTTAACACAAATAAAAAGTTCTTGTCTTTAAATTCCACAAAATATTCATAACTCATTAAATACTACAAAGAGGGAGGTAAAAAAAGGTCCTATCTACACATTCTCTCCTTTTGTTGGGGAATCAATGCGCGATTTATTTTCAGCAGTGGCTGCACTATACCCACCCATGGTGGTGTCTCTCAAGGAGATCTTTCAGTAGGTTTCGAACATCACATCCTCCAAGTCAGCTATATCGTAATATTCAATGTCAACTCTATTCCCATGTTTCTCCTCATTAGGCTCCACTTCTGATGCATCAACTTCCACATCCTCCAAATGTACATGTCTAGTGGTAGACGAAGGAAACTATGAATTTCCCGGTACACCGTTAGTATCATTTGCATCAAATAAAGAAGTGAATTCCATAGAATTAGATAGTCCACATCATTCCTCAGGTCTACAACCTTAGTTTTAAAGACGTCACCTTTAAACTAAACTCCTATCGACTTTTACCAGTCATAACCCTCACCGTAAGATAATCAATAATAGTACGGAGGGGTGTCAAAGAAACTAGGATGTCTGTCTAAGGTACCTAAGCCTCCAATCAGGTAGGGGGGGAAGCACTAGAAACACTTGTAACGTGGAAGTACGTTTAAGAAGTTGTACTTGAAGGCTCAAGGACCAGAGTTGGAAAATGTGCCTCTACAAGTTTTATCTCAACATCAAACTTCGGGGATGTGTCCACCGGAGTTGATCTCCTCCTGTGTTCCTCCTCCAAAGTTTACTCTACCTCTATATGCGAATGTCTACGAACGATGTAGGGGTGACTTCAATGTCCCTCTTCTAAACATGAGAACTTCTTGCACGCGGACATAAATCTGTGATAAAGATCGAGAAAAGAAGGGATGCATGGAAATGTTTGTCCCTTATTGCAATCTCTTACTCAATAATAAGTCCTATGTTGAGCGATTTCTTCTCTATGATCGATCCTTGAAAGGTTGCCTTTGCATGGAAAATGATGAACTTATCTAGTTAAGGTATGATGAAACTACTGATGAATCCAAATGTGTACCGTGAAATTACATTCAAGTCTTTCATATATATCTTGACTCCAGCCTAAGTCCACCTCGCGGTGGTATCAGATAATATGCAGGGAAAGACAACCCTTTAGATCATCCAGCGGTTGAGCTATCGCCAGACCCTAAAATTCGTTCTCGAACTTTGTAGATTTGTCAATAACAATATTATTGTGATCTTTGTTGCAAACCACTTCTTTCCCTCAAACAAAGACAGACTTCATTGGTCAAAATGCACTATCCTGCTTCTTGCTTTAAGGAAGATCACCATAAGAAGAAGAGAACTCACGAACCCAAGTTGGGATTTATGGGCCTCAAATCCTAGTGAAGATATAAAATTTCTACTTCCAGAGTGTGTCCAATAATAGAGGGTACTTTCCCTCTAAGCCCTTTGTGTATAGTAAGTACTCCTCGGGAATCGTCCTTAACCCGTGGGATTTTTATTTGTTGAGTATCTAGGGAGGAGAACCTTAAACTAGTGCTTTTGGAACAACAATGGTTACAGGAGCTACCACTGTATCAATAGTATGAGGTAATAAATGGTTTTAACATGATTTTAAAAACAATTCCATGAATAACCCATCATATTCTTAACCTCTCAATTTATGATATAAGATGGGTGTTGTGATCTTGATTAGATAAGGATTCAATACTTATTGGATTGTAGTATAATGTTTAATCCTAGTTCTATCTATGTCAATTGCTTATGAATTTTGGATAATTGATCAATGATGATCATCTCTTTGAGACTTGGTAATATTTACCTAATTTCCTAGTACTTAGTATTTGATTTAACATTGTGTGGTATGGTCCACATAGGTGGCGGTGTTTACATTGTGGTTTATCTTTATATGTTGTGATCATGGCTTTGAAGGCATTAGATACAAGCTGAATTGATATGATTATTTCATAATTATGAAGTTTATGGGTGTAGCCTTTGATTCTAGTATCATGTTTGAAATGTATTGATGATGTGAAGTAGAATGTGTATGTTGAGGGTAGGGTAAGGTATGGTCTATATGGCTAATGATGATGAATACTCTTGCAGATGGACCCTACCTATGAAATCCCTATATGAATGTGTGATCAAGTATGCTAGGGGTCTTTAATTCTAATTTTTAATATTTTCTTGCATCCTATGATGTAATGTGAGTGTGTATAATCTATAGTCCTTAATAGTCTATATGTGTTTGACTTGAGACTTAAGGGATGTTGTACATGTGCTGTGATCTTTGAAGGGTGGCTTCCTCAATACCATGTTATTGACATTATGTGAATATGTTGACCAATGTACACACACACCTCATGCATATCTATCAGTAGGATAGATTCATGGTGACTAAGGAAAGGATAGTTCTCCTATGTTCCATTACCTATTACTATGAATGTAAATTATATGATTAATGAATTATGAGCATGTGTTGCCTACTGGTGTTTATGTGAATGTAGGTCTCACATATGTATGCATATACATGATTGTATAAATGGTAGATTTATGCGAAAGGACATTCTCACAGAAAGTAGGTTATATGGTGAAAGGACATTCTCATCTTAGAAACTTTGAGCTATATGATGTATGAGGGAGTAAGTCCCTAAAGCCTACTTATGAATTAATGTTATTGAAAGGCTTAAAAATGTTTTAAAAAGGAAGTTTGAGCTTGGCACCGAGTGAACATGATAAATAAGAGTGGGGGTTTCACGTTTAGTAAGTCCGGCTTCCCACAAGAGAACATTAACATTTAACAAGTCCGGGTTTCCAACATAAATGTTGTCTCATGAGATGAAAACCTCCATGTTTAGCAAGTTAAGGTTTCTGGTAACAATCTCCTTGTTCCATAACTACGTGCACCTTTAGGTCATAGAATAGTGGATCCTCTAAAAATAGCTATTATGTATGAAGGTCTACCTTGGCATGTAGTACCCTCTTTTTTTCAGTGTGGGAGTAGAACATTGGATTCCATGTAGCTCAAATGGTGTAAGTCAATTACGGCTATGTCTCCCGAAAGTTAAAAAATGAATTAAGATAAGAACATTACTCTAATCATAACTCCTTGAGAAGTTTACTTAGTATAGGTAGGACTATGGACCCTACCAATGCATTGCACTAGTGGACTTCAAGAAAGGACATGATTGGTGCCTCTTATGAAATAAAGTCTTATGTTGTGTATGATTTGTATGAATGCATTTTAAAGTTACTTTGATATGTCAAGACATGAATTATGATTATGAATGTTAATTACACTTATGATTTCTAAATGAGTTTACTTAGTATATGTGGGAGTATGGGACTTCATGTGTACATTTCCCAAGTAAGCTTGTTAAGGGGTTGTGAGGGTATTTTACATATGATATGAACTAAATGAGTTATGATTAAGATTTAATGAATGAAAGACATCTTATGTGACCATTAATGAAGTAGATTGGTCTTATGTCTAATGATAAGTGCGTGTGTGGTATGTTATGGAATGAATTGTGCCTAAGTCTAGGATCACTTCTTAGGAACACTTGGTATAAGGATTATTATGGGATGCTACGTACACATTGTACTAGTGTGACCTGAGGGTTACCTTTGGTGATTGTTATTATGTAAAACTTATGTCCTATGATGTGCTCATGACTTTGTGAATATATCTAGTTGTGTTGATGAAACATATTTATGAAAGACCATCTTGGGTGACATTAAAGTGATACATTGTACTTAGTACCAATTGAGGGTTTCTTAAGGAAAAAAGTCAAGGTAAAAGAGAGATAATGAGTTTTATGTAATAATTGTTCCTCAAAATGTGTTAAGTGGCTTTATGTGGTATTATGAAAAATGTCTGTGTCTATATGACGCATGTGAACTATATTGTACTTATTATATCAATGTACATGAAGTTTACTAAAAATACATGTTGCCTGATTTGTGATGAAATGTACTTTTTAAATGCATGGTTTTTATGCTTAGTGAATTCTTGCATTAATACAATTCTTCTTCATCTTCTTACAAAATTGTAGGTGGTGATGGCTAGAAGATGTCTCCTAATGTGAAGAGCTAAGCTCCAAAAAGGGATCTTTAAGATTCAAGGATTTCATATGTTAAAGATGCTTTTAAAGCTTTTATGTTATAGCTTAGATTAATATTTTATGTTGTTAAGGGTCGTGTCCCTATTCTATTCGATTGAGTTTGTCTTAAGATGGCAAAGGAGACTTAGAGTCTAACTTTGTACTTATGATATTTTATAAATGTATATAGTGATGTTCTAGCATATGATGTACCATGAAAAGTTTCAAATTTTTTTCTAAATTTATATGTCTATGCAATGAAAGATGTCTAAGGGCTTGTACAGGACCTCCGAGACGTCAAGTACGCCGTTTTACTTCTAGGGGTGCTCCCAGATAGTGACTAACTTGGTATCATGGCATGAAGTTATAGAAAGTGGTTTTAGTGTCCAAAGTCTAATATTTGCCACGTCTAGTAGAGTATTTTTCATTGGTTGTGAGTCGCAACACATCTATGTTAAAGAGGCTATAGGGCGTTAGAGTTTCGCCTTATTCACTACTCTTTTGTCGTGCCATAGAACATAACTCTATATGATTTCTCTCTTATGTTTCCTTGTATGGTTGTATTTTAGATGTGATTGCTTGGGTTGGTTGATTTCTTAAGGCTTGATGTAGAAAAGGTTAGTTTTCATGCTAATTATGGTATTGTGTCTCGATGAGTATTTGTAAAGGTGAATTGGGAATGTTTTGATCTGATGACATTTATGACAATATGTGATTTATAAGAAATAAGAGATTATGTTGAGAAATTATGTTATGATATGGTTATAGCTTGTTAAGAGTTTTAATAGTTGAACGGAGTTCCCTTTGGAATGATAGGTTATTTTATGGTTATGTATGATGATAGTATAATGGTATGCTATAGGCTTGAAATGCTTTGGAGAAATGTGGTAAATATAGTAGGGTGAAGGTTGCCCCTGTATATGTGTATTGTTTCATTGTTTTCCTTGTGTGGATTGAAGTCTTTTGTATAGTCTTGCTCCTAAGGAGGGAAAATGGGTGTTGAACCTAGTAAGGAAATTGTGGAGTATGCTAGTAAATGGGAGAACTTTTTGTTTAGTTGATGAGTCCCTATATGAACCTATTCTAAGAATGGGCAAAAAGGGAATAAAGGGTCTTATTCGATAATTTGGAATTATGCTTTGCCCTAAGGTTGAATTGAAAGGATGTACGCATTCCTTAACTCTTAACGAGAAGGAGAGAATTGATGTTGGCCTTCTTTGAAGTGGTTAGTTTTCTTTTAAGCTTAATCTTATGGTCATCTAAAGAATGTACTTAGTTTGTACCTAGGCATGGTTGGTTGGAAGGTTCCACCTAAGGTAATGATGTGGGTTGAAAAGACCTAGAAGCTACCTTGCCCTAGTGATGGAAGAAAAAAGAGAAGCCTTTATAGCCAAACCTCCTCTATGTTTCCCAAAGATTTGAACTAGAGAGGATAATTGCCCTAAATCACTAGAAATGTGTGAGTGGATCTTAAATGTCCCAACATGTGTGATATGCTTTGGAAGCATCGGGGATTTGTGTAGTCCTATGCTAGGGAGAGATTCTCTAAAGGCTCTAGATGAACTACCTACGATTTTGACCCTTGTATGCTTAAATTCGGAACTACTTCCCTTGTTATGACTTGGAGGTAGAATGTGATGAAATATGGAATTACCCTTAATAGTCATAGAGTAGATAAGGGCTCGTGTGGTTGGGTAGTATGACCTAACTTGATCCTTATGAGTTTCCTTTAAGTGATAGACTTGGAATAATGGTTCTTTAGGAGTAACTCTTGATTATTGAGTTAGTAAGCTCCTTGAGATGAGACGAGGAGTTGAAACCATCAATGATTTAAAATCTTCTTATAAGAGGAGATGTAGGTTTGGTTTTGAGTTGCTTAGATCTTTGTGTTTAAGGGCATGGAGTGATAAATGAACTAGGATAAAATAGATCCTAACATGAGTGATATGAGTTAATAAGTTTTTTAAAAGGTTGGAAACACTTTTTAATAATTGGTTTAAAGAGTTTTGAGGTTGAACGTCAAGGAATGACCAAGATGTTCGACTAGTCGTATATGTGCTTGTATGTGTCTATGTGGTATGTTGTGGTTTTATGCTTTGGTTGAACAATTTTAGTGAGTCAATTTCAAGGCACGTGTAAGAATCGAGGGTAAGGTAACCTAGTGGATGTGATTGAAGGTGATTGACAGGAGCCAAGCCAAAAGGGACAAGCCTTAGCTAAAGAGCCAAGGTTGTCCCAAGTTGGCACCTCACTCCCTCAAAGTTCACGGACCACTTCACGGCCAGTGGAATTGACCAAGGTCCGTTAAGGAGGTCTTGGATTTGACATTGTGTGGTATGGTCAACTTATTGTGGCGGTGTTTACATTCTTGTCGATCTTTATATGTTGTGATCATTGCCTTGAAGGCATTAGATGAAAGCTGAATTGATATGATGATTTCATGTTTATGAAGTTGATGGGTGTAGCCTTTGATTTTAGTATCAGGTTCTTAGTGTATTGAGGATGTGAAGTAGAGTGTGTACGTTGAAGGTAGGGTAATGTCTGGTCTATATGGCTAATGATGATGAATACTCTTGTAGCATGACCATGTGTGATCATAATATGATACCAGTCTTCTATTCTAATGTTGAATATGTTCTTTCCTCCTATGATGTAATGTGACTGTGTGTAGTCTATAGTCCTTAATACTTTATATGTGTTTGACTTGAGACTTAAGGGACGTTGTACATGTGTTTTGATATTTAGAAGGTGGCATCTTAATACCATGTTATTGTCATTATATGATCATGTTGACCAAAGTACACACACACCTCATGCATATCTATCAGTAGGATAGATTCATGGTGACTAAGGAAAGGATAGTTCTCCTATGTACCATTACCTATTACTATGCATGTAAATTATATGATTAATTAATTATGAGCATGAGTTGCCTCGAGGTTTTTATGTGAAGGTAGGTTTCACATATGTATGCACACACATATGATTGTATGAATGGTAGAATTATGTGTAAGGACATTCTCACATAAATTACGTTTTATGATGAAAGGACATTCTCATCTTAGAAACCTTTGAGCTATGTTATGTATGGGGAAGTAAGTACCTAAAGCCTAGTTTATGAACTAATGTTTTTTAAAGGCTTAAATATGTTTTGAAAATGGAGTTTGAGCTTAGCACCGAATAAATATGAAAGATGAGAGTGGGGGCTTTACATTTAGTAAGTCCGGCTTCCAACAAGAGAACCTTCACATTTAGCAAGTCCGGGTTCCCAACATAGATATTGTCAGATGATATGGAACCCTCCATGTTTATAAAGTCAAGGTTTATAGTAACATTCTGCTTGTTCTATAATTACGTGCCCCTGTAGGTGTTAGCTTTGTGGATCCACTAGAATGACTATTATGTATGAATGTCCTATCTTGGCAATTAGTACCCTCTTATATAGGTCTGGGAGAACACCGAATTCCATGTTGCTCACATGGTCTATATCGGTTATAACCTATGTCTCCAAAAAGTTAAGAAAATGAATTAACATAAGAAAAAGAACTATCAACTCTAATCATAACTCCTTGAGATGGTTAGTTAGTATATGTAGGACTATGGATCCTACCTATTCACTGCATTAGTGCACTTTAAGAAAGAATAGGATTGGAGACTTTTATGAAATAAAGATTTATGATATGTATGATTTGTATGAATGCATGTTAAAGTGACTTTTCTATGTAAAGACGTGCATTATGATTATGCATGTGAATTACACTTATGGATTCTAAATGACTTTACTTAGTATATGTGGGGGTATGGTACTCCATGTGTACAATTCACAAGTAAGCTTCTGAAGTGGTTTTGAGGGTGGTTTACGTGTAATATGAACTAAATGAGTTATGACTAAGATGGAATGAATGAAAGATTTGTTATGTGACCATTAATGAAGTGTGTTGGTCTTACGTGTAAAATTATGTGAATGTATGGTATGTTATAGAGTGAGTTGTGCCTCAGTCTAGGGTAACTTCTTAGGAACACTTGGTTTAAGTAGTATTTTGTGATCCTACCTACACATTGCACTAGTGTGACTTGGAGTTTGTCTTAGGTTATGAATATTATGTAAAGCTTATGTCCTATGATGTGCTCATGACTTTATGACATATGTGGTTGTGTTGATTAAACATACATATGAAAGACCATCTTGGGTGACCTTAAGGTGCTACATTGTACTAAGTACCACTTGAGGATTGCTTAAGGAAACAAGTCAAGGTTTAAGAGAGGTAATGAGTTGTTTGTAATGAATGTGCCTCAAAATGTGTTAAGTGGCTTTAAGTGCTATTATGAATACTGTCTATGTCTATATGATGTATGTGAACTATATTGTACTTATTATATCAATATTCATGAAGTTTACTAAAAAGACATGTTGCATGTTTCTAACGAAATGCCATCTTTAAATGCATTTTTTCATGGTTTTAATACTTAGTGCATTCTTGTACTGATACCATTCTTCTTCATTATTTGACGCAAAGTGTTGGTGGTGATGGCTAGAGGATTTCTCCTAAAGTGATGAGCTTGATAGATGTTTCCAAGATCAAAAAAGGGATCCTTAAGATTAAAGGATTTCCTTTGTCAAAGATGCTCTTTAAGTTTTTATGTAATAGCTTAGATTATTATTTTATGTTGTTAAGGGCCATGTCTGTATTCTATTCTATTGAGTTTGTCTTNGGTTTACCTGTTATGTGAACTAAATGAGTTATGACTAAAATAGTAGTAATTGTATGAGTCCTTCTACAATGTTATAAAGTATGTGGCCTTATGTTTAGTGATAGTTAAGATGTTATGACTTGTTGAGTATGATATGCCTAGTTTAGGGTGACATGTTAGGAACACTTTCTTTTAGTAGTATAATGGGATGCTACCTACACATTGCACTAGTGTAACTTGGGGGTTGTCTTAGGTGATGGTTCTTATGCGAAACTTGTGTCTTATAGTGCTCTTATGACCGTATGATTATATGTGGTTGTGTTGATGAAGCATATTTATGATAGACAATCTTAGGTAACCTTAAGGTGATACATTGTACTAAGTACACTTGAGGGTTGATTAAGAAAGGGAATTAAGATAAAAGAGAGGTAATGTGTTGTATGTGTTGAATATTCCTCAAAATGTGTTAAATGGCTTTATGTGTTATCATCAATAGTGTACATGTCTATATGATGTATGTGAACTATATTGTGGTTAAATACGTCAATGTTCATAAAATTTACTAAAAACACATGATGCATGACTTCTAACTAAATGTCCTCTTTAAATGCATGTTTTTGCATGGTTGACATACTTAGTGCATTTCTTGTACTAATACCATTCTTCTTCATCTTTTTACACAAAGTGTAGATGGTGATGGCCAGAGGATGTCTCCTAGATGAAGATCTTGGATAGATCTCCCAAGTTAAAGTCAAGGGATTCTTATGATTCAAGGATTACCTATGTAAAGGATGTTCTTTAAGTTTATGTAATAAGTTAGACTTATAATTTTTTTGGTTAAGGGTTGTGTCCCTATTCTATTATATTAAGCTGTGTCTCAAGGTTGCAAATGATACTTAGAGTCTAATTATATATATATATATATATATATATATATGAAGTGATGTTCTAGCATATGATGTTCTATGAAATGTTTTAAATTTTCTATGTCTATGAAATAAAAGATGTCTAGTCGCTTGTAAAAGACCTCCGAGAGGTCAAGTACGCCGTGTTACTTCTGAGGGGTGCTCCCCGGTCGTGAGAATTTTTTAAGTGTGAATGGGTATAGGTTGAATTTCACCAAACTATCTCGTTATGCTTCGGAGATGGTTAAGGAAAATAGTATTAGGATGAGTAGGATGAGTTTCCCCTGGGGAGCCACGCCTCCCATAGCCCCAGATGACAGCCTCTGTCCATAAGGCATTGCGGAGGCGCGCCAGCCAGATTACCCAAACTTGGCCTCTTAATTTTGGGGCCTGGCGCTCCACGCCTCACAGAGCACCAAAGACGCCATTTCACCCCATTCATTCCCCACCTTTTCGTACTAATTTCTAAGTGATATACTCATGTTTCCTAGTTGGTTTCAACACAATAAGGTATATCTAAACATCATTAGATCATCCATAAGCATGAGATCATGAACCTTGAATAAGGAGTGAAGAGCCAATCCTTAAAGCTAAGAAATAAGTTAAAGTAAGTTCTTAAAGTATTCAACGGTCTTTAGTAAATATTTTAACTTTGATATAATATTCAAGTTTCATCTAAGTAAAGACTAAAGATTAAAGAGTAAAGTTGAAGTTTCTTTATTCAAAAGTATATGGGGACTAAGTATCCCTAATGAGATTTAAAATGTTTTCACATTTAACATGTAAGGAAACTTTGATTTCCAAAGAGCCTTAGGGCTAGTTTTCATGAAGGAGTAATAGCTTATAAAATTAAGCAAACAGGGAAACTAAAATTCCAAGATATAATTTGCGCTAAGTTTTGAGCACTAATCTCAAACGACAGAAGAAGTATGTTTTAAAAACATAAGAGCAAGTATATTTCGGGAGTAGTATTCAGCACCGAATTGGGGCCAAGAATGAGTTGAGATAATTCATATCTCAATAAAACCATGTAGCCACCATGGGTAGAAAAGGGTCATACTTTTTAGATGAACCCTTTTCATAGTAGACTAGTGGATCCATTAGGCAGTTCAGGTCTTATACCCTTGGCCGGGTATGCTATGCACTGGCAACATGAAATGGATCAATGTATCATCACTGTATATCTTAAGTGATGGTTATCTGTTAGAGAAACTCCCATTGATGTTATTGTATTTTTATATAAATCAGTTTATTTGTATTTTTACATATATCTCAAAGTCAAATTGTATCTTTGTACACATTCAGAGTTAACAATGTGTTTCCAATCAACTTTTTTTTTTATATATTGCACTCGTTGTTAAATTGCATTATATTGAAATGAGTTAGTTTTTTATGAGTTAAGCAGGCAAGTGTTCCTTCTTACTCCTTTTCAAGCTTAAGTTGTTTTTGTTTATATTTCCAACTCACTTACTCGTACCTTTAATGTAGTGATTCTATTTCGACTGCATTGCATTATGATGCAGACGGAAGTAACTTGGATTGGCATTTGTCGCACCTTTGATCAAGTGAGCAGCTTAGAGTTAGTTGATGAGCCTCCTTTCATTCCGAAGAACATCTTTATCTGTAATTCATAGGTTTTAGTTTTAAGTGGTAAGGATGATGGGGGGTCCTGTCCCAACATCCTTCATTACATTAGAGGCTTCGTAAAAAGATAACATTAGTCTTTTGTCTTATTCATTTCAATTGAGTACAATTAAGACATAAGTTCCCGTTTTGGCTAAGTTAATACTTTAAAGTTATTCCCTTTGAGTCATTTCTCTTATGTTTAAGCCTTTAGCTGAGTTAAGAATGTCAGGCCAAGGGTTGCTTGGGGCCAGTAATGATCTTCGGGTGCCGGGTACGTCCAAGGTGTAGGCTCGGGGCGTGACACGGTCATACCCCAAAAACTTTTCCCCCACTTGTTTTCTCCTTTGTTTCTTCTAATTTTAGTACTTGTGACAAAAAAACGTTATTGATATTTTACACTTTGGTGTCACGAATTCAATTTAATTTTGTTTAACTCAAAAATGTCTTGAGTTATCACTATTTAGAACAAAATTCTATGTAGCTATAACTTTCAGTACCACTCCCTTGGGATATGACCCCAACCCTTGGTTGGGTTACTTTACTATCTTCGATTCGTAGACACTCAAAATTTTTGTTAGTGTCGTTGATCACCAAATGCAAAAACATACACATATTGAAGTATCAAAATGGTGTCGCAGGCGAGAGTTGTGTCACGTGAAGATGTAGTTATTAAGAGTTTTTAGTTTTGTGTAGTGTAGTTTCCACTAATTTAATGTTTAGTTCTGTTTTAATTGTTGTTTAAAATTCCCAGGAATCATTAGTGTTAACAGTAGTAATGGATGTCAGGTAGGCCATCATGATGACATTGGCAATCTAAATGATGTCCAGGAGCCCAACATCAACGACCCACATATCATGGAAGGTGTCGGGGCCATCCGCTTACCTCTAGCAGAGGGAAACATAGTATTCCACATAACTTGTACTATATTGAAACTTTTTCAACTAAAGGTATTTTTACTGGATTAGCTCATGAGGACCCGCATGAGCACCTATTAAATTTTGTGGATGTGTGTTGACCATTCTTGTTCAAAAAAATCTCTGAGGAATTAGTTTGAGTGAGACTATTCCCTTTCTCATTGATGGGTGAAGTTTGTAATTGTTTACTTGAGTTGCCACGCAACTCAATCACTTAAAGGGAGGAACTGGTTACAACTTTCAACATACGATTTTCCCCATTTCAAATTTGATGACCATTAGGATAATAACAATGATTTAATCATTTGAATGGCG
Source organism: Solanum pennellii (assembly GCF_001406875.1). Taxonomy (NCBI): domain Eukaryota; kingdom Viridiplantae; phylum Streptophyta; class Magnoliopsida; order Solanales; family Solanaceae; genus Solanum; species Solanum pennellii. Next base: position 13,035,101 of record NC_028639.1, read on the forward strand.
AACCCTTGCATGAAATTTGGCTCCAATTTATAAAGGTGGTGTTTCAAAGACCAACACATGGTCTTCTCGATAATGAACTCCTACACTACTTTTACCGAAGCCTAGACTCAGTCAACAAAGAGGTGGATGACCAACTATCACTAGGAGGACTAATGCAGCAGCCATATGCAGTGGCAATCTAACTTTTGGATTGGACAACTATCAACAGGGCATGGTACACTCGCGAGGACCAAGTTACTCTAGTCAACTTTCAGTTAGCTAAAGAGTAGATCGAAAAAGACAATGAAAGGGACAAAAAAATTGTCAATATCATGGTGCAACATGATATTCTATTCAAGAATGTAATGGGAGCAGGCACCCGTAGTGTCAATTCTGTGGGAGTTGTGAGTAAAAATCCTGATGACATGAAGTTTGAAGCTTTATACAGTGAAGAGGTAAATTCTTAGGAAACTAAGGTCGTAGTTATCGATCGAACTACCAAAGAAAGGGTGGTAAATAAGGTTGGCCTAGAGATGATGGATGGTAGGATAATGACCGAGAATGGAGAGATCAAAATACGACTTGGAAAAATGGGGAGAGGGATAGGTATGTGCCTCCCCTTGAGAGACAAAATCCCAAGGATCCAGAAGGTGGTAGATTTGAGACTCAATAAAGTTCAAGGGTAAAAAAAATGTTAAAAGGAATGACAGAAGATATGTCCACCCTCAATCAGACTGTCACCTCCTATTCGGTCTCAATCAAGCAGTTAGAGACCCAGATGGACCACATCTCATCTCATCTCAACCCGAGACATCAAGGGGGTTTGCCTAGTGACACTATGGCTAACCCCAATAGTGAGACCTAAAGATTGACTTGCATCGTTCAATGATGTTAACTAAGGCACCCTGTGGGAGGCAACCTAAAACCATTTACTTGCTTTCTTATTTTTTTTGATATCTTGATAAAATAAGTGTGTGTTGTTTGTTCAGGTTTAGCAAGGAAAAGTGTTTGAAAATATGAAAAGTGACTGTGAACAGGTTGTTTTGGTGGTACACCGACAGATTGGACATAACTAATCATTCGACTTTATGCACCTAAAAGGTTGAGTTAGTAAAACTTAGTGGAATAATAATTTTTCTCGGTGATACACCAACCCAGTGGGCGATCTCAACAAAGACCGCCGATGCAACTTTTGCAAGGGACTGGAATCCTTTATATCTGCTTACAAAATAGATGCTCGGCACTTCACTGAGTTATTCAGCGAGATAAGATAATATCACATAATGAGTAGAAGATGGATGGTCACAGGCACCAGTCTTAAAAATCCTACTTCAAACCTTTCCTTTCAATTTGTTCCTGTAACAGACTCACATTTGCACTCTAGTTACTATATCTCTTGCATTTTATAGTATTTTAAGTGTCAGATTGTGCACGGATGTGGATTCATTGCGACCTAGCACACTATCACATTCTAATTCAGCACCAAAGGTTAGTAATCAAACCTTGCAGTTATCTTATCGACAGTTGTACTCATTTAGATAATGATTAATAGTGCCAAATCTTTGCTAAGTCTTAGTTGATGGGATAACATTTATTGTCAATTATTATTTGATATTTTATGAGTAGTTGGTAAAATCCCATTCTACTGTACTTTGAGCTGATATTGTTATATGTTGGGATGGAGGAAATGTTATGGGTCTTCATTTAAAATTGATATCGAAAAGTCTTGAGTCACATTATTAGGGGTTGGGCGGTCAAATTTGAAATAACGGAATGAAAATAGGCACGTTCGAATGTTTGTACAGTTGAGTGCAGCTCTCCGAACTGCTTGGCGGTTAGCCTAACATCAATGTTTCGACTTCAACTTAATGCTTTATGTATTGTATGAATTGTAACTTTCGGCGATCAGATCGCGTTACAAATTTAACTCAGCAATTCGCCAAAAGATTTCTTGTCCGCCTTTTTCCTGCATCCTTATGTAATTTGTACATTTTTTAAGACCCTAGAAGAACCAACACAATACAAATGATCTTGGCAAAATGACTCCACATTCAGAACCTCCCTAGCACCCTTTCTAAATTAGTGCCTAACTTGTCATCGAAGTTTTTGCAGAAATGGCCAGACTAAAAGTCGCTGGGGAAATGATCCTCTCAGGGACATAAGAGCATGAGAGTTGAAGGATGACGAAAAGAGATAGGAGTTATCTAAACAAAGGAAATTTGCCAAGGAAACCAATGCCAAAAGACGAATTCCAGATCAAACCTAATGTGCCTCCATGGGCTCGAAGTTTTGTTAATGTTGTACATGACTTAAGGGAAGCTCATGAGATGGAGCAAATGATAGTAGCCAGCATTGCTGCCTATGCAAAGACAGATTAAAACAATGGTGAAACTCAGAGAAGTAGCACTTCAGGAGCAGTTGTCTTATTTCGAGAAGACATTTCAGGCTCTCATACCCTGACAAATGAAGACGTTGCATAAACAGGATGTCCTTTTCATTTGTCCTTTTTTGTGTATCTTGCTTTAAATTTTGGATATTGTCATTATTTTTTATTTTAGAACAAATAATGTTAATTATGGTGGGGTGAGTCCCACCTTGTTATGTTGTGCTGAATATTTATGTGATCTGATATATATTTGGGTTGTCTGTTTAAATTGCTTTTTAAATTACTTTCTCAAATGTTTGAGCTTATGTCTCTCTTTTGGGTCCTAATATCATAATAATTTTTACCCTACCAAAACACTTTTGAAAATTTTGTCACCTCTTTAGTTTAAAGTGGTTGTTCTTGTATAAATATAAGTCTCGTTTTCAATCAATATCAATGACTTGAAAAGTGGTCTCAATCGAACAAACATGAATGTGCAGTAACAAAGATAACGAATGAAGTTACAAAGGTAATATGTGAACTCTTTTCATTTTGTTGTGATTAGCCAATTATCAAATTGATTATTTTGCAATGACCATTGCACACTAGCAAAAGTGTGTTGTCTTGTTTAACTTAAGTGTCATTGCCTTGTGTGATGAGCTAACTTTGAGCCTTGCATGAATAAACCTAGAATTTGCCCGATTAGTCTGATTGACTTAGAAAGGTAATTTAAAGCTAACTTTGACATATACCTCCTTTGTGGCCTACCCGTGAATGTGTGAAACTCTTCTGAACACCCTTTGAGACTTACCTCATCCTTGAGAAAACGTTGATAAAAAACTAAACCTTCCTTTATCCATCATCTAAAAAAAAATTTTTGAGATGTGATACAAGTGAATAGCCAATATAGACCAAAAGCCTAAGTTGGGAGTATGGTAATAAGGAAAAAGAGAAGTCAAGAAGTTCAAGAAAAGTCTCGCAAATCCATGGTATTGTAGAGAAATGGAAATCCTCTATACAAAAAAAAGAAGGAGTAAAAGAAAGACAAAACAAATGAACAAGAAAAATAGAAGGAAAGAAAAAGAAAAAGAGAAGAAAAGTCTTGTATTAAAAGCACAAAATGAAAATAAATCAGTTTTCAAAAGCAATCCATGAAGAGAAATAAAAGATGACTTAAAAGCACTTGACTAAGGATCGAGGAAGGAAGATAGGGGATATATTAAGAAATGACCTCTCATTGGAGAAAAATTCATAGAGATCAAATGACCTTACCTTTGCACTCATCCCCGTTAAAAGCCTTAGGAAGACATTTTTTATCTTGAGTATCGAACCGAAGGTCAATTAGAAAATAAGGCAAACCTATGGGTTAAAACATGCATTGTGTTCCTGTTTGTCATGTGAGTGTTGGATTAGATTCCTAATATTAAGTTGATAAATCTACATGTGTGAAAATGGAATCATTCTTTGTGTGAAGGCATGTAGATACTTTTGTTAAACTTAAAGTTGCATTAGTTACAAGTATTGTGAGCTCAAGAATCTTTGGAAATGGTCTGTCACAATTGAATCTTTGAGCATACAATTGAGATGTGCATGAGTAGTTTGAGTCTTGTTGTGTACATTCAATATTGAGTCTTGTGTAGCACTATTTGAGACATCCTATTTGAACTAATGAACTTGAGTTTTACTTGAGGACAAGCAAAAGTCTATGTTGGGGGTGTTGATGAGTCCTCAAATTGGACTCATCTAGTGCCTTGTTTTAACGCAAAATAATGTCACCGATTGTGTATTTTATCTTAATATCTGATAAAAACTTCTAACTTTTAGGTATTTGAGTATTTGGTAGGAGCATGGACACTTAGGCATAAAACTGAAGAAAAGAGCAGCACACTTGGCAGTACGCAGGTATGGCAAACTTCCGCCTTCTATTACAGCAATTGAGTCACAAAGGAAGTGAATCAAAAGGCGACGAAAAGGAGCAGTCGGCGCGTCACCGAATAGTTCTATGAAGCACAGTTATTCTGCCCAACGTTACAACATGCATGGATATAAAGGCAAGGCACAAACGAGGATGATCTAGAGAAAGGGCGAATCGCCGAGTCACTCGCTGATTCATGACTAAAAACGCCGAATGGATCCAGCAGCACTAAATATAAAGTCTATCATTACTGAATTCTTTTAACATTTAGAGATACAAATTGAGTGAGTAAACATTATTATATATTTCCAGTTTTAGTTTTTAAGTTTGGATTATTTTTCTCTCAAGCTTGCAGAGGTTTTTTGGGGAAGCTTGAACAAAGAAGTTCTTCTTCCAATCTTGGAAGTGGGTCTTCCCATTTATATTCCTTTGCTACTTTTAAAATTTAATCTCTTATACCCACTTGATTCCTTTACCATTTTAAATATATTTGATTATTACTTTATGTGTGGCTAAAAACACTATTCTTGGCCCATACAAAACTACCCATGTATTTTCATGTTGTCCAACACGTAGGTCGCGAAACAAGACCAATAGACCAATGGCCCAAGGACTGGGTCGGCATGAGGTTCGTCCCTAGAGGGTGATCCCTAGCCACATATCTAATCACCCTCTATCGAATGGACAGGGTGTGGGTAAGGTGTAGGCTGGTTAGTTTAGAAGAGTGGGTGTCAGAGAGGAACCCATTTGATATGGGGTAAGTTTCCCTAGAGGGAATGTAATTTCACCTAAAGATTAGCTTATTCACCATTGTCTTGCGAATTTTCCTATCAAAAGCATGTACCCATTAGTTTGTGTCAACATATATTGCAGTCACATCCCAAGAACTTTCCCCCACACTCGTTTTCTCGTTTGGTTTTGCTAATTTTACTACTTGTGATAAAAACCCCTTCTTGATATTTGACACTTTGGTGTCGCAAATTGAATTTTATTTTCTTTAACTCGAAAATGTCTTGAGCTATCACTATTTAGAACAAAGTTCTATGTAGCCATAACTTTCACTCCCATTCAATTGGGACGCGACCCCGACCCCAACCCTTGGTTGAATTACTTTACTATCTTCGATTCATAGACACTAAAATTGTAGGTTAGTATCATTGATCACGAAATATAAGAAGATACACTTATTGAAGAATCAAATGACATACTCTAAAATGGATATTAGTGAAATTTTCATGATCGACTAGTAGCCTATCTATATTTTTCATTTTAATATGTTGTGAAACTACTATATTGTGTTGGATATATGTCTAGTCGTTTTTGGCTTAAAGTATTTTAATTAATGTATGAAGTAATTTTAGGGCAAATCAACAACGAGATGTGTACCTTGTAATTTGCAGCGGAAGTCATTGATTTTGCCATTTTGACAGGATTTCACTCAAGTCCATCTTTGAATCCCTAGGAAACAAAGATCTTTGTTCACAAACTAGAGGTCTTCTTTGTGTATTGATTAATTTCTCTAGGATCACTAGATTTTCTTTTTCTTTTTTTTCTCACTTCCTCTCAACCTTTTTCACGTTACGCGCTCATGCAAAGTTACTTCTACTTGGAGTCTTTTAAGGAGAGGTTGAACAATTACTATGAAACGGTTTTGCCTTATCCTTTTAAATAGAATTATTTAAATTAATTAATAGTATACTGCATAATGGAGATTGGGCCAAGTCGATCCATACAGATGATCCACGACCCAAAACTTACATATCTCACTTTGCACATGGTGGAAAAGACCCAGGTCAACATAATATCAATCAAACACGCAATTCATACGACAAATAGTTCGTGCGACCTATGAGCATTTAAAGCTTACCTTTAAGATTTTACAAGCCCTACATAGGAATTCAATCACATGTGGAAACAATTCACTACTATTTTAAGGACACTATTACTCACAATACCCATACGCCAGTCACTGCCTCAGTAGTTACTTATTAGATTCTTATCCTCTTAAAAAGATGAACTCGAGTTCATGGTTAACTTTATAAACACAATTACACTAAAGTGTAATAGTCGTCTTATGTATACACGTTGAATTGTTTATTTTAATCATCTTCCCTTTCTACTCGAATCTATTTATTCCATATTAATTGCTTTCATAGACATGTACTACATTGTGTAATTGTTCATGGCTATTAGTAACATGGTAAAGTAGCAACACCTGTTTGAAACATCAAGAAACAACAAAAGGTCAAAGGGTATTTCATTGAAAAGTCATCTTAACTTTTATTGATCTCACACAATGAATAAATAGGAATATTCTTTCATTGACCCATTAATCGCTTGACATATATGGTATGAAACACATGCTACTATGTTTACACCTTACATTGGTGTATCTGCCTCATTATTTTGATTATTCAACATTTTATTGACCTTGGTCTAAACACCTACAGATATTTAACCCTAGTTTCTCTCTTCAATGATCCTTAAACTCATTTTCATGGAGAAACTTTTTTGTCTAGATCACAAAGAAGTAATAAAATTGTGGTGAAACTCATATTTTCACATCCCTCGACGTAAGAGGCGATTGCTCATTTGAGAGAGTCAATCTCGCGACTTGTTCAATTTGTTTGGTTTTATTGTGATATTTAGGCCCTTTCTCATATGCGATAGATGCCTGACTATCACAATGTAAAATCAAGGGACCCTTAGAATCCTTCGCAATACTCAAATGCTTAATGAATTTCTTTAATCAAATAGGTTCTTGTACTACATACGCACAAGCCATAAATTGAAATTCCATGGTTGTGGAAGTATTCTTGTTAGTTTTCTATGAAATAGTAACATCATTTAGTAAGATAATATAATTGGTTGTTCATTTTCTATCATTCTAGTCACCTGCCCAATCAACATTTGAATAACCACTTATGAAAATCAGATCCACTGTAACAAAGTGTATGATATGTTGTTCCCTTCAAGTACTAGAATATTCTTTTTACTTTTGTCCAGTGATATCTTTCAGGATTGAATTAATACATTCTAAATAGCGTAACAATATAATAAATGTCAGGGTGATACACATCATAACATACATAGAACTCCCGATATGACTAGCATAAAGAATTCGAGACAACTCTTAATTTTCTTTTTCAGTGTTTGGACATATTTCAAGTCTTAATGTTTCATCACTAGCTACAGGAGTATCCATGAACTTGCAACTATTAATTTGTAAATGTTACAATATTTTCTTTACATAAGTTTTTTTGAGATAAACTCAAAAAATTTTTGGAAGGATTTCGTTGGATTTTTAAATCCAATATATAGTATGGCTCGCTCATATCTTTCATATCAAAAGATTTTGAAAGTCATGACTTTACAGTTTTCAAATACTCCAAATTTTTTCCAGCTAATAAAAAAATCATCTACGTAAAGAAACATAATTACAAATTTCCATTGAACTTTTTGACATAGATGAAATGGTATTTATCGATCATGATGAAATCAAGACATCACCTCCTTATGAAATCTCACATACCACTACCTTGAATATTGCTTTAGGCCATAAATTGATCTTTTCAATTTACATATTCTCTTTTCTTTACCTTTAAAAACAAAACCTATTGATTGTTCCGTGTAGATTTCCTTATTTAATTCTACATTGAGAAAAATATTCTTTACATTCATTTTAGTGTAATTCTAGATCTAAACGTGCAACAGTAGCTAAAAGTAATTTTATGAAGGTAAAATTTACAACTAGAGAAAAAGTTTCCTCGTAGTCTGTTTCAACTTCGTTAGAAAAATATTTTGCCACCAATCTTACTTTGTGTCTTTCTATTGGCCAATCCAATTTGTGTTTAACTTTAAGAATCCTTTTATTCCAAATAGCTTTATGTTCCTTGGAAAGGTCAACTAGATCCAGACTTTGTTGTATCTCAGGGAATCTTATTCATTATTCATCGTTTTTACCTTTCATCGTGTTTGATAAGACCTCTATTATAGAATTAGTTTCATCCCATTCGGCAGGAGATACCAAGAAAATATAATCCTCAATCTCATAATATCGTATATGTACCCCTTTTCTTGTACTCTTATGTATTTGATGTTTAGATTTATCTATAGGATTTTGAGATTATAACTCTCACTTGGACCAGGAATCATTTCTTGATTCATTGAATTATCAAGTATATCTGACAAAATTACCTGATCTTGTCAATTCAACATTCGTGGAGAGACTCAACTTCATCTATTTCACCCTTTTTGGGAAAATAATTTTACAAAAAAATTCAACATCTCGTGATACAATTTCAATAATACTTCTATACTCTAGTTCTTCGACGAACACATAACCTTTGAACTATTCATAGTATTTTCTAAAGATACATTTCTTTCCTTTTGGACTTAGTTTAACAATCTCACCAAAGCAATCTTTAATATATATTGTACAACCCCACGGTACTAGATCATTTCGGTTTATTTTGTAACCAATCCAAAGTTCATAAGGAGTAGAGAAACTGATTTAGAAGACGCTTTCTTCAATATGTAAGCCGCAGTCAATAATGCATCTCCCGAGAAAGAGATAGACAAATTTGTCTGCGCCATCATAGATCTTGTCATGTCCAATAATATTATATTCCTTCTTTCAGCTACACAATTTTGTTGAGGTGTATAGGGATTAGCTAATTGTTTGATGATACCCTTTTCAACAGATAATTTTTCAAATTGTTTTGACAAATATTCACGTCCCCGACTAGTTCTTAAATCCTTTATGCTTTTATATAATTGATTTTTAACTTCATTCATATATCTATGAAAACACTCAAGTTTTTAAGATTTATGAGAAATCAAATATACATAACCAAAACGCGTGAAATCATCAATAAATGTAATGTAATATGTAGTACCGGACTTTGCCTTCACATTTTTTGGACCACAAATATCAGAATGAATTAATTAATGAGGGAACTCAATTCTTTTAGCCTTCCCAAATGGTTTTCATGTAATCTTTCCAGCAAGACAATTTTCATAAGTTGGCATATCATTTTTAGTGAAAGAACATGAATGTCCTTTTTTTCCAAACCTTTTCATTCGATCTTTCCCTATGTGACCTAATCTTGGATGTCATGTAATAACATTAATTTCATTGTTACTTGAATAAAATGCCATTACGCAACAATCAACAAATAGCCATAAGTTGAAGGATTACAATCTAAAATTGTAAAACTATCATTATGTAGTTTAAAACCATATAAAACATTGTCTGGAGTTATTCTAACAATATTACGACTAAAAAGCAAATCAAAACTATTGTTTAAAAGAATTGACACAAATACTATGTTTCGTCGAATCTCTGGTGTATAAAGGATGTCATGCAACATCAAAGAACAACCACCACACAAGTCTACTTTGCAAGTTCCTATTCCTTTCACTTCTAATCTCACATTATCTCCCCCCGTATAAACACCTTTATTTAGATATATTCAATGAACTCTACAAACGCTTCTCGATCTCGACTTATGTGGTCGCGGACCCTGAGTCTATAATCCACATAGGATAAGATTTAGTTAGTAAAGAAGTTCTTGAAACATTGTTTCACTTTGAGATGTGTTTATAAATGCTACCTTTTTCAGCTCATTGCATTCACGACCGAAATGCCTCAACATTTGGCAATTGTAGCACTTCTTTTTTATCTTGTTTGTCTTCTTGAAAAATCATTTTCCTTTATATACCTTTTAGAGCATTTTTCTTTTCCTACACATACAATATTTTACGATTTTAGATGTCGTAATTATTACTGTTAAGTTTTTCACGTTTGTTTAAGGCAGTAATGATACATTTTCATGCTATGTTTGTTATGATATATAATTAGGCAAGAATTTTTTAACCAATTATGCGCGTGACATACACATTCAATAAAATCATTCTCATAATGATTTCATATTTAAATGTGAATTAAAAAGACACATAAACATTCATTCATCATCTACGAACTAAATATTTAACAAAAATTTGAAACTAACTTCTTGATGTGTACGTTATTTATTTTAGACTATAACCACACAGATTTTACATGTTTAATAATCAAACATCATATGACATTGTGTAATAGAATAATAATTCACGTATCCAAAATAAAAGAGAATAAAAATCAAATATCCATATTAAAGCACAATCTAAGATGTTCACTTTTATAATTAAAAAACAACAACAATTCTAAAATGGAAGTATGTGTTGTAGTTTCATCTACTTTGCTCATATTTTTACCATGTACACCCATAACTCTTCATTATCTGCAATACTAATTTCATTCAGTTTATTTTTCCAGTATTCTGACAAGGAATGATAGAATTCATCGTATCCTTCCCTATCTGTAACATGAATGTCTCTTTCATTAAGCATTCAAATTTCATGACAAAAACTTTGAGGAAGCCTATTAAACAATCAAGGGGATCCATCTTCAAAGACCTAAACTTTCTTCGATCTTTCTCTCTTTTTCTTCGAATGGTCCTTTCACTCCTTAACAAATTTTGTATTCTTTGGGACACCAATTTATACGATTTCTCACCCTCGAAAACATGTCTTACAGCGGGTTGCTCTTCTACCTCATCTTTTTCTCGACTTTGATAAAGTCCACTTGGAGTAATTTGACCATGTTCCCGTTCAGACATATCTGAAATGGGAACAAAAACAGAAATATGGATAATACCATTTAATGCGACAACGTACGTCACAAATTTCTTTTAAAAGGCAAGCAACTGTTTAAGAAGCATAAGGACTAAACAAATAAACAAGACTAATAAGATCCTAAAGTGGACACATATTCTTTTTCCAATAAAAATAATCCTAAATAAGACACAATTTTTTTGTTTAAAAAAAAAAATTCTTAAAAAACAAGTTCTTTTTTCGAGCCCAACTTAAAAAATCCATATCTCACTCGTTTTAAGTTTGTTTCACTATTATAATATATTTTCGAAAATCTATAAATGAGCAAATAGTGAAAAATAAGTTTCCAACAAAAAAACTGTACACAATTTTCATATTACTATAGATAGGAGCAGTTTTTCAAAAAAAGTAAGAAAACAGTCAATTTTCAACAATTCATATCTTACTCGTATTAAATCCATTTTTCATTATAATATGTTCGGAGAACAACAAACAAGCACATCGTTTTAAAATAAGTGTTGACAAAAATAATTGTACAATCAATTTTCATATTGCTACAGCAAAAAAAATTTTTTTTTTCATAAGACAAATATAGAATTTATTTCTTAATAGGTCAAGGAATGTTATCAACGTTAACGGCCAGAATCAAATAGGAGTTTGAATCCTATTTACCATATAATTAATCCACATTCAAAGGAAAAAATAAGGGAAAAAATGAATATACCCCCGAACTTTGATAAATGTTACGTATATGTCCTCCGTTATACTCTCCGTTCACCTAAGACTCTGCCGTCCAATTATGTGTACTCACATGCCCTTCTCACTAACAGCCTCCTCATATTGTACATGTGTCTTCATCCTAATAAACTACCTGTTTGACCTTTTTTTAGCCCATAAACCAAAAACCCACCCCATAAATAAAATATCTAGTCAAATCCGTCTCAATTATATTGTAATTAAAAAACCCAAATCTAACACGATGTTGGCAATGGTCACAGGAAAAAAGGGGTTTTGGTATTTTGATTGTGCGATGGGGAGGGTAACAATGGTGGTTGGGTGTAGCCGGAGGAAATGGAGAACGGAGCTGGTTTTCTGGTTGCTATTTTGGAGAAGAACAAGTGGCTTCTGGTGGTTGTGTGTGAGCTGCTGGTCAGAGCTTATTGGAGCAGTGGTGGTAGACTCATCTGATCGGAAAAAAATTGGGCATTTGGAGGTTGTTTGGTTGTTGTTAGTGGTAAAGATTTGGTGGTGGGTTTGTCGGTTCTGGATTGTTTATTCAACAAGGCGGTGGCTGGTTCATGCCTGTTTGAAAATAGAGAAAAATAAGTGGGGTTTTGGGTAGTGGAATCGCGGTAATTTCGGTGGAACTCCGGCAACTTCCCTCAAATAATGAACAATAAAAAGAAGTTTTTGACACTAAAAAATTGAAATTTATCCTTAATCCAAAAGCAAAACGTAGCAGAATCGATGAACTTTATGAAGGCTAGAGTTTTCTGTGATAGGAACGGACCTATTAGATTTGGGTCTTTTAACTATAATATGTATTAGAGGGATTTAGTGGGTATTGTGTTTATGGGGCGGCTTGTTTGTTATGGGGAAAAAATGGTCAAACGGGTCGTTCATTAGGGTTAAGACACGTGTACAAAATGAGGGAGCCGTTAGCGAGAGGGGCATGTGTGTACCTTCAATCGGACGACAGGGGCTTAGATGGATGCAAAGCATAACGGAGGGCATATGCATGCCATTTACCTAAGTTCGTGGGGTGGGGTGGTGGGGTGGGTGGGATAAATCCATCCTTTTTCTAAAAAAAAAACAATATCTTTCAATTTTTCCTATTGTTTTCAAAATAATTTCAACACACAAAGTGAATGTACAAGGAAGTAACGCCTAATTGGATAAATTAACTTACGCTTATACCAACGAATAAATTTTAAAGCTAATCAACAATGAGATGTGTAACTTGTAATTTGCAGCAAAAATCGTTGATTTTTCTACTTTGACAGGATAGCACTCAAGTCCCTCTTTGAATTACTAGGAAACAAATGTCTTTGTTCACAAACTAGAAGTCTTCTTTGTGTGTTGATTAATTTGTCTAGCATCACTAGTTTTTTTTCTCTGTTTCTCACATTTCCTCTCCACCTTTTTCACATTGCACATTCATATCAAAGTTACACCAACTTGGACTCTTTAAGGAGAGGTAGAACAATTACTTGCCTTATTCTTTTAAAAAGAATTGTCCAAATTAAATAATTAATTAATTTGAATAGAGTATAAAACAGATAGGATCGAATTGGTCTACATGGGTGACCCACGATCCAAAACTTACTACGGATAAGTGAATATATTTCTGGGCAATTAAGAATCGTTGACATGCTTCATTCTTGTATGCATAATCTTTGTATCATATTTAATTATATTTATGATATTATTAATATTTAACTACATTTTTCTAAATAGTAATTGCTTACACGGTTTAATCTTGTTTAGCCATTTTATCAAGGATCATCGGTACCATAACTGTTCATGATGAATTTATAATAGGATTAATTCTGGGTCCTAAAATATCACATTCTATAATATGTTTACTTTTAAAGTTAAAATTCAATAAAAACAATTTGATGCAAATAAAATCACTTTTACTCAATAATTATATATTTACTCAAATGTATATTCTAAATATATGGGTATGTATTCCTCTGTATTTTTACTAAATGTTTTTTAGTTTTTATCTTCATTGATTTTCTAGTTAAACATTTTTTCTAACTTTTGTTCGGTCACTATTATGATATATCAATATTACATCTTTTGAGAAAACAAGAGAACGAAATATTTAAACTGATAAGAATATAATCGGATGTTTTTTAATAAGTAATTATTAGTTCTAATGTTAATAATGGAAAGTTGCTCATTGTATGGACGTATATAAGGATAGTGGGCTATATTTACAATCAATTCCTTATTTAGTTTATTGTACTTAAACATATATTAGTGTATAAGTAAAAAAAATTAAAAATGTATACAAAAATACAGTGAAAGAAAGAAATAAAATATAGTAATTTATTGTAAATAATATACTCCTAGGTATTAAATTTGAATAATCCTATAAATATAGTGTTTTTTGTAAGTTGGCTCAATTTCTTTTCCTTAAAAGATCAATTGAAACTCCACCAGATAGATAGTAATTAGTTTTGAATGTTCCTATTTTTAATTACCTCTCCTTATGAGAACAAAATATCAAGAGACCATTCAACATAGTTGCTGCGTTTTGGCTTCGAATATTTCAAACTAAACCTTAATTAATAATTATTTTTTGGCTTCGAAAATATCCAACTAAACCTTAATTAAGAATTATTTTTTTTCATATACAAGTCCCTAACATATTAAGGCAGCATATAAAGATATGACCCTCTAATATTATGCAAACTATGCTTGTCTGTAGTATTATATCACAACAATAATAAAGCACTCTATATATCACTTATTAAATTATTTTCAGTATTCTATGCAAAATGACATATATATGGCTGATCAAGGACTATTAATTCTACCAAGCACAAATAGGAATAATTTTCAAAGTAAGTTTGAAAAATAAAACTAAAGCTTAAAAGTCTCACTAACCTCATTAATGACAAGTTATCCAACCTTGCAATTGATAGAGCTCTAACGAAAAAGCCTCCAATGTCTTCCATTTAAGCAAAAATATTGATTAACCATATTAATTATGCTAGTCGGGGTCACAATATCACAATATCATACACCATAAACCAAAATTAAAGGTAAATTTATGCTAAATTCCTGTCCAATAATGGTACATTTAGTAATAGATAAATATATCAAAACAAAGGTTTCAAATACTGCCCAAAAATTTGTGAGATTTTGTATTCTCAATCTGGTAGTTTTCCATACTAGTCAAACCATTACTAGCTTAAAAAAAGTTGATCATTACTATAATAATATGGCCCTCGAACTAGCTATTAGCCAATCATTATGGGTTTCATATATCTTTTACCTCCGATATTTTCGATGAAATTCAACCAATTCACCAATGCATTAGTATTATATTTTTCACATCATCATCCTATTATTGGCCATTAATTATTACCTCTTTGACACAAGCACACAACGACATACATAGATCCGATAACATATGACTAAAGAGTTAGCCCACAATACTTGGATTACTATAAATTCTTTGACATGCTAGCATGTTATCTCTGAGTGCCAAACTTATTCTTGTGAAGTTAGGTGCTTTCTTCTAAAATAAAGAAATTAATTGCCCTAAATTTCTGTTCCCCTTTAACACTAAATTGTGACAATAATAAGATAGGAAATGGTCTTGGGCCACTTTTTTTAATTCTCTTTATTATTATTATTTATGTGTTAAAAGTTACTCCCTCTATTTCAAATGAATTATATAGTTGAGTTGTTTCACCCTCTCCAAGAAAAGAAGATTAAGACATAAGGCATAATTTTCCATTTTACCCTTATTTATTATTATCAAATTAATGATTAAAATAACTAAATATTAATTAATAACTAATTCCAATGGTAACTAATGAAGGGTAAAAATTTTGAAGAAAATTCTAAAAATAGTCTTAAAAATTGAACAATTAATTTCATTTGAAAAATAAAAAATGTCTCAATAATTCAATTAATTTGAAATGGAGGGATCATTAATCAACCCTTCGTTAATATTTGAGTTTTTACACATGTGCATGAAACACGATTATTTAAGTCATAACAAATATGACTATATATCTATCACATGTACTAGGTATTTTTACAATGCTTGACTCTTTTTGAATAAAAATCATCTTGCTAGTATCTATGTTCATCCCCCCACAAATGAAAGATAAAAGGGTCTAAGGATGAAATCTAAGCTAATTGTTTATATATTGCACTACTGTCAGATTCTATATGTTATATTCTAGTTTTTCATGATCCTCACAAATGTAGGGACCTGGTCCTTAGACTGAGTACTTTCATCCATATTAAAAGTAGTGTAAAGTTGAAAGTTATCTTTACAGCTATCTTGTGAAGTTGGTTTGTGAGACCTGCAACGTACTTCACCAATAGGAAGGGCGGATGAAGTTGTTTATGTAAGTTGTTATAACCCTTGTTGGTAACAGGTATAGTTACACAACAATAAACAAACAACTTATCAACCAAAAAAAAACAAAGATAGAAAGTCTTTTTCAAGAACTCACGCATGAAAGAATGCAGCAAGGGACCTGGTCGTGGGAAGTGTAAGAACGAGAAAAGGTTAAAATTACAGCTATCAAAAGGCTTCCTACATAACTCTAATGTGGTTAATTCACATCCTTTCATGACAATAGGCTTTTCAATGGCCTTGTGCCAATAGTTTTTGTTCACTTAGATAATAGTCTCTTGTCCAAACACAAACCCAAGTTTAGGCAAACAAAGTTTTGAATTTCAGAAAATACTAAAGCTCAAAAGAAGAAGTCATCTACAAGGAAGAACCCTACTCATGCTCAATAAAGGGACCTGATACAATGCTGAAGAGTCGTTGTTGTACTTTAAGCTTCGTATATTATGTGCTTACATTGTAAATATATTCATGTGTTATAGAGGAAATATTTTTTTGTTAAGTTATATAGAAATTCTAATTTAGTTAGGTTGATTGGTTTAGTGGGTAACATTGTTGTTGCTTTGTTGAATTCTAAATCATCTAAGAGTTAGGTGGTTTAGTTGGAAACATTGTTGTTGCTTAGTGAAAGTCTAAATAATCCACAAGGTAGTGGTTTTGGTTTGCAATCTATGTGTTGCTTAGCTGAAGTCTAAGTTATCAAACATGTAGGTAGCTTAGTGGGCAATAATGTTATTGCTTAGTTGCTTTCTTTGTAGTAGATGTGCTACATTGAGGTGGAACGAATTTAGTGTTGAATTCCTAAATTGCAAGAGTTTATAATCTTAATTGGTGCTCCATTTAAGTTAAATGGAGTTCGGATTGACAATCCTGAGAGGATATGTCGTGGGGTTCCACGTAAAATCCTTGTAGATTTTACTTTCAACCATTTACTTTTTGAAATTATTTCTGTTATTATTCTTGTTGAGTCATACGAATTGGTCCGTTGACGTTTACTGGACGTGTACTACGACTTGTGCTAGCATTACTATTCTTAATGCAACAAGGGACCTTGTCAATTGATTGTTAGAGGATGCATACATTCCAACAATTGGTATCAGATCTTGTCCTCTCTATCTAGCTAAGACAAAGAGAGCCATTCCTGCAAAGAATGGCTGCTCCATTAAGCTTGCAGGACGGTCGGTCTCCAACAAAGCCACCTCTGTTTAATGATCAATAATACTAGTGGAGGAAAAAGTGCATGTTTGACTATATAATAGTTGACGATTTTGAGTTGTGGGATTTTATTTATGAGGGTACTTATGGGCCAACTATAGAAGTAAAAGATGAGGACTTTACAAGGGTTGTTCTCAAAACCAGAAAACAATACAATTAATTTGACTAAAGGGACTTTGAGAAAAATCACAAATCTTGGACACTCTTAATGTTTGGAATTGGAGCAAATGAATATGATCTGATTTCATTTTGTGAATTAGCCGATGAAATATGGAATTGCTTCAGAATAGTGTACGAAGATACTAAGCAAACAAAGAAATCTATGTTAGATCTATTAACTACTCGGTTTGAAAGCTTCACCTTGGAAGAAGGTCAATCTATTCATGAAATGCATGATAGACTCTCCACTATTACAAATGAGCTCATAATCCTAGAAGAACCTGTCACTACGTGGAAGCAAGTTACTAAGATATTGGAGATTTTTCTTAGATACTGTACTGATGAACTTGATATTGTCTATGGGGCAGGGAATCATGAAGTATTGTCATTGGATGCTCTATTTGCGATGGGGAACATGTGAAAGGGGAAGAAAGTGAATAAGTCTGTTATCATCAAAAAGGGGAAAAATTTTACTTTGGAGCTAGTGTTAAGTTTTAATGATTTAACAAACTTACGGATCTATTAGGGGACCAGAGCAAGGAACGGGTCTTTTGGTATTATGACGTATGAAAGGGAAAAATAATGTATAAACTCAGCATGAGGATAATTTGTGTTTCTTCATCAAAAAGGGGGAAATGTTATATTTTAGTTTTTTCATTATCCTCATAAATATTAATGCAGGGACCTGGTCCTTGGAAGAGTACTTCAATCCAGATTCAAAGTGGTTCAAAGTTTTAAAGTAATCGTTACAGTTGTCTTGTCAGGTTGGTCGGTGAGATATGCAGGGTAGTTCACTAATATAAAGGGCGGACGTAGTTATTTTAATAATTAGCCAAAACCCTTGTTTGTAACTAATATATATACACAACAATAAACAAAAAAAATTATTTATTCTAGAAGAGAGAAACCTACCAAGTCTTTTTCAAGAACTCAAGCATCAAAGTACGCAGCAAGGGACATGGTCGCGGGGAAAAGACTATTATCAAAGCGGACATAAACCATTGGGACAAGGTCATTGGTAGAAAGCCTGCTGTCATGACAGGTTGTGCACCAACCACAAAAGAGTTGGTAGCCTTTTATCCCAATGGTTTGTGTCCACTTTGATAATAGTCTCTTCTCCAAACACAAACCCCTGTTTTGGAAAACAAAGTTTTGGATTCCAGAAAACCCAAATGCTCAAAAGAAGAAGCTGTGTTAAAGGAATAACACTGCTCATTCTAAGCGAAAGGACTTGATACAATGTTTATGAGTCCTTTTTGTATTTTGAGCTTTGTGCCTTATGTACTTACGTTGTAAATCTATTCATGTCTTATAAAGGAAATAAATCTTTGTTCACTTCTACTGGAATTCTAATTCAGTTAGGTTGATTGGTTTAGTGGAAATATTGTGGTTGCTTAGTTTAATTATAAATCATCTAAGATTTAGGTGGTTTAGTGGGAAACATTGTTGTTGCTTATTTAAAGTCTTAATGTGAGACCCCATGGTTAGTTCGCATATAAGACATAGTATTGCATGAGTGTATGAAGCTTACACAAATTGGTGTATCATGTAAGGAAAATTATTTTGCCAAGGGGAGGTAAAAATGAAAGAATAACATCAATGTTATCGGTCAAGGGTGTCCTTAAAACAAGTATGAATTAAAGAATGTCTATTCTAACACCCCGCCCGCTCAGAACGTTTAACTTAACTGGTACCTTTAGGGATAAGACAAAGAGTGTCTTATATGCTAATAAGGATGTCTTATAAGGTGATTTAGTCGACCAATGACCGTAATTTAAGTTTTGTAGTCAAGCAAGTTGGGAAACAAAAGTTGACAAAGGTTAGAGTAAGTTTCTTTGATAAACCTTCTGAAATTTTGGTTAAATTTCTCGGGGCTTTTCTCCCAATATATAAAGCTTTAGAAGAACCCCAATATATTGAATCAGAGTTCTATGAGTCTACTTTCGAGCTCAGAAAACCATTTGTTCATACAACTTCAGAATTTAGAGATATTCAGATTTTAGTGATACTGCGCAAGAAGGCATGTGAAGGTGGGACCCTAGCTCCTATATCGGTTTAGCTTTATATGATCTGATTTCTCCTTCGTTTTATCTCATTTTTTTCGAACAATATACGAATAAAAATTTCCTAAATACTCTCTGGATTTCCCCAATCATCCAAGAAAATATGTATAAGATTTCAAGGTGTTTTCATCCTCGTAACGTTCATAGAGATTGGGTTACTTCTTTCTTCCTTGTTCATTGTGATTTGAAGGATTCTTCGTGGTGAGGGAGTCTATTTTTTACGTAGGGTTTCTTCTGTTTGGAGGTAATAATTCTCACCTTCATTTTGTTGAGTGATTCAAATTTATAGCCACATTATAGAAGCAAGAACAGGAATAGCTGGCAGGAAAATTGTACTTTGGTAGTTATGCAATGTTGGGCTGTTTTTGAAGTATTTTCTAACGTTGCTGTTTCTGGAATTATAGAAAGTATTTGTTTGTGGGTGGTTGTTATGCATATGATTCCAGAAAAGAAAAAAAAGTAATGATGGGTAATTAACTGTAAGATAAATAAGTGTAACGTTGGTTCTATTATTGAATTGCGTATTTCAAAATGTTTCTTTTTGGTTCAACGTCTTGTGTTTAAGGAGACTGTTTGTCGTTGACAAGACATGTTAAATTACTACAAGCTCCATCAATTTTAAGTTAAGGTTTTGACTTTTAACCTCTTATTACTTATGAAGTGAAAGACATGACTTGAAATGTAATTATTGGATGAACGTATAGGATGATGATTGGAAGTGGTGAGTAAAAGTTATTATGGTAATATTGAACAAACATAAGAATGTATTACATATATTTTTATTGATTTAATGGTTTGAAAACTCGTGGTCGGGATTTGTTTTAGGTTATTTTGGGGTTTTAAAAGATTGGTGTAGCGAAACTCTGGGTTATATTGTTGTGCATGCATACTTTATTTGGTTGTTGTTGACTATTGCATAGGTCTCCTCTTAATAGTTGCTGCAAAAATGTATGTTATGTCGTTAATTTGGGGTTATAAGTTGGAGAAGAAAAGGGAATGAAGCATAAATTTTAAAATGGTCTAGAGATCTAATTATTGTGCTAGTCAACTCTAAATTGCTACTTTGACTGTGACGTGTTAATATTCTGCATGTAATCATTGTTTGACATGATTTTCCATAGACTATATAGTCTAAGGTGATACGCTCAAATTGCACCTCCCTAATGAAGTATAATATATGTTTATCAAGTAAAGAGTCCAACCTGTAGGTTGGGGTCGATCCCACGAGGAAAATGGTTTAGACTTAACTTTAACTCACATTTATATTAATTTAGCCAATACATTTCAAAAACAAGTAATTAAAGAGGGCATTTGTGAAACAAATTTGGAAAATTAATTAAGTTGTTAGTGAGAAACATTCAAACTTTTGTTGTTATCACGATGAGAAAACTAAGGCATAAGTGTTCCCCATAAGCTCATAATGCGATATTCCTTGAAATATTAATCCCTTCCTAGTGTATTACATGAAAAGTGGTAAGTAATGTATATTTAAATCCTTGTTCGGACATCTAATGAATTTCATACCGCACCTTGGTTCCGCTACGTGCATAAATTTACTAACCCTTACGTTTACCTCATATTAGACATTACATCGATGTATGACATAGTTTTCATCCCTGCACCAATCGACACTAGCTATTAGATAGTATCACACTAAATCTATGTTTATACTTCCTTTATTATTAACTACCTCCTTAGTACGGTAAGTAGCAAAAAGGGGATTTCTAACATTGGACACTATTTTAATAAGATTCCTAAACGAAAGAATTATCAATGCATGCAACAACACTATTCATGGATTGCTTAGTTACTAATCATACTTTCTTAATCGCTCATAGTTCTCACAACCCTAGTTGTGGATTTATTGCCCATATTCGCAAGAACACAATTCACAGTTTTAGATGAAAGAATCATGAACTTACTCAAAATAAGAATAAAACCGGAATCTCAACTTGGATAGCAATACCACAATCCTGAAAACGTACTTTTGAAATGACCAATTGCCAAAAGTTTTCAAGATTAATCTCCAAGAGAAATAACTAAACAAGAACAATAGTGTCTAACCCCAAAAATGAGGTTTACATACCCCACTTGTAAAAAAACAAGTCCTAAAGTAATAAGGAAACAAAATAAGTAAATAACTGTTTTAGACGCGTCTTTGATCTGTGAGACTCACCTCCAGTCCATAGGACCTTTCCGTGGCTCAAGACTTTGGAAAAATTTCAGTATTCAAAGTCTTCAAAATCTCTATTAGCTTCTACGATCCAGTACTATGGACTTTAAGTCAAACGACATTCGGTAACTCCCTTCAGTGACTCCACAATTAGAATTTTTAGCATCAGATACTAGAACCCCTTCTCTGATAACTTTGATGGAGTTGCAGTACGGTCCGTTAAATCACCATCGTGGTTCAACACTTTGCCAACTTTTCCCTAATCTACAGCAATGCCTAGCCTACCCTTGTAAGATCATCATTTACGGGGCATAACTCGACCTACGGTTCGTAGGTTGCCTTTGTAGGTCTGTTTTTCTGCACTTCTATCTCATGTGTCTCCATTTCTCCACATCTGAACTTATTTCATGTAATTATAAGAAAAACGCATAAAAACCCATGCAAAATGTCTCTAGAGACACATATCTCTAAAGTGAAATATATTAGAAATGTCGTAAACTCATTGTACATAAACACCCTCAACTTAAAATCGTTGTTTGTCGTCAAGCGACACACTAACACTCTAAACGACACTTGTATAGAAGCAAGTAACTCAAACACAAGAAATCATATGGATTTATTTCCCGAAACTCTTTTTGTGTGTAAATTTTTTCTTATGGACGCAACAAGCTAATTTGTGCGGATCCAAATATGACAAAGATTCACCACTCAACACTAAACATGCACTTTTTTGTATCACCAAGGTACCAACTCCCCGACAATGTCATCAGTGCCCTTACTCCAAACGAAACCCCTTTTTCACAACATCAATATGAATTTTTAGTACAAGGGTTCATTCAATACTCACGCTTAGAAGTAAGTTCAAGTCATAGTTAGTGATCAATACCATAATCTTGCCCTTATTTTCACTTCCTAGACTCTCCAACTAGGTTCTCAGATCACTATAGGACTTTCTTGGCTTGTAACATAGGCTTGTGGTCAGGTGTAGTACTTTTGGGTACTTTTAGTGACTTTGTGACCTCCTTGGTATTACATTAGGCTTCCATACCTCTTTTTGCCCTTTTTTAGACATCGTACCTTTTCTTCTTCTTTCCCTTGATTCTTGTCAACCTAAGGATATGCCCTTTAGACTTTGCATCTCTTTATTTTTCTCATTTTTTCTTTTTCTTGCATTTACTTCTTTTCTTTCATTTTTAGCAATATTTCTCAATTTCTCTCACACAAAGTCACATATCCTTCTTCTTTTTCTTTTTCAACACCAAACTCTTATCATACCCATTTTTCTTTTGATTCCCTCTTTCATAGCCACCCTCGACTTATGGATTTTCCATTAGTTGAGGTGCAAAATACCTGATGTCGGATCAGGGCCAAGATTGAGGTAACTTTTGCATTAGCCACCCTCAACCTAGACTTTTAGCCTAAGACAAAGTGCACATGTCTAAGGAGTGATTGGGGCTAACACAATAGATTGTGGTAAGGTTAGTTAGGGGCGATTGAAAGAAGTGGTCCGATTAAGGCTCAAACCATTTGGATCAACGGGAATATTTATGTCATTTTATTGGATTTATTTAAGTATTTAGTGGACGTTTTAGAACAAGGGCCTATGATCACTTCCAAGGCTCTAGCGCGCATTATATTCGCAAGACTAACCATGTATGTTCTAGACTGTCACAACACTGTTTGACAATCAATTTATCTCACACACTCTTGCCACATTGTTTTAGTTTTAGATTATTAGATTGCCCGGTTCAAGTTAGAGCTTATTTCATGAGATCTCAATTTCATCCATTATCATGTCATAGTCAGAGCCAACATATTCAACTTATTCTAGTCAGCAGATTTTAGCCCATATTTAAAATTTTTTGGATGGGTTTTATGCCATCATGCTCTATTCTTTCTCATGCTTCTACACAGAAAATCCTTACACATGCCAGTTCAACATAAACAAAGAAGTCTCTTTGTGGAAAAAGTTTACATGCATGAAAACCCCAAGAGTAGACTTTGAGTTTGTTTACTCATAATTCGCACTATCAATCATAATCCATTTACCCCACCCCCAATAAAAATAGGTGCAATTGTACCCAACGAACACAAAAGCGATAATAGGTCATGGATTTGGGTGGAAAAAACATGTGACGCATAATGCCGAATAATCCTTTACAAGTGGATTGGTACGGTTTCTGGAACTCCGCAACAACTGTGGGGCCACCCTTAGTAGTGCCCATATTTTTAGTCACAACACCCTCAGTAGTTTTATCTCCCGGTATCACCATACCTTCTGTAGTTCTCACATCCTCCACAATAGTAGGCCATACCTCACTAACGGGCATGGAACTTGATGCCATAACAACCATCTCTCGGACTCTCTATTGCCTCAACTTGTCGTCAAGGATGGAGTCTTTCTTTGCCTTTTTCGCCATCCAGCGCTGCTTTTCGCTTGCCTTTTCCTCCTCTGTGCTCTCAAATTTCTAACTAGATCAGTACCTCTTACCACGATCACGTGCGGGATCAGGTTGCTCCTCCAGATCATCTCCACTAAATAGAGCACCAAGCATTGAGTCATCACGCAGTGCAGATGGTGTAACCAGTGGCTTAACAACTAGCATGGCAAGGATGGCGTCAACAGCGCCTCGGAGACTAGCAAGCTCGGTCGTGAAAGAGGACATATCAATGGTGGGGGATGACCTCTCTAAAACTCACAAATCAAACGCATAGATCCACTTATGAAATGCTTGGACCTTTTGTTCTGTTACCGCCTCCATCCTCTTGTCAACTATCTCTTCGGAATGTGAAATCAACTTTTGCATCATGGGCTTAATGTGGTGCAGTAGGGAAGCCATATGAGCCTTTAATTTTTAGAGTCGCTTCAATGGTATCACAGTGGTTCCGGAAGACAAAGTGGCTCTACATGAGATTTAATTCTGAATAGTTGCGTGTGAAGGGAAAGTCGGTGCATCATCAGTGTGGGATGCAGATCCATCTCCTTGCATTTACTTTACAATATCTACTAGATTATTTACCAAAGGAACATCAACTCGAGGCCTTCTATGTGGTGAGACCACATTACCCTCTTCTGGTATTAGCCCAATATCTAGCGATGCACCAGTTTGTCATAGTGCCAGACTGGCACTCCAGCATCTCCGCATAGATGAAAAATCATACATGGGAATGGGTAGGTGGTTGATGTTCTTAGTTCCCTCTCATGTATCTCCGCCAATAGAAGGGGGGGAAGTCGATCTCAATTCTGGCAACCAGTGGAGCAACCATGATTGCTTTACCCCAGATGAATAGATTGTCCTTCATAGTTGGTGACATTCAGTTGCGGAATAGTATCCAAAAGAACTTATCCACCAAAGTGAGGGTGGCTTTCAATATGCTCACCAGTGGTGAAGCAATCCACTCAACTCTCTCACCATATGCCTCGCCAGCCATAGTAGAATAGCCTCCCGTTGTTCCGCATTCAGTGTGAAGGCCCCTGTCTGCACAATGTCCCACATATAGTAAAAATTGAAAGTATTGCTTGCCCAACTATAATGAGGGTTGGTGCCGTAGAGGAATCTGGTGATGGTGGTATCAGAGATATCCATTAGAAAACCTCAGACCATGGTGGAAGTGAGGGGGTCCTGGGCTGTGGGCTTGGCCTTGTTGTGTATCGACCCTCAAAGTATGGCCACATAGGAAGCATAGAACTCTTGCACAATATCATAACTATATGTTCCCATCAGTATCCATCCACTCATATTTGTGCCATTGAAATAACCGATGGATATCTAGCAACGTATGTAGACTCCCTGTCATAACTCTAAGCTCCTTATTGATGGTTCAAGCTATTTTCTCCTTTGCATTCATCATTTTGGCATCTCGGTAAATTTGCCATTTCCTGTCGATGCACCATTGGTTAAGCTCCCCAACTATAGGATCTGATTGATCTTTCCGATGGATTGGGGCTTTTGCTGAGCTAGAGACCTCATCCAACGAGGAATCATAATGTCGGGCACTTTATCCAGTAGTATTCTAAAGTAGACCCGATAACAAAATTTATGTAGGAACCAAAAGTATACCTTTTCGGTGACCCGATCATTATTTCCTCCTCATTAGACTAGGAGGAAGTGACTACGTCAAAGTTCACCTTCTTGGGCTAGTTTTGATTTTCCCGAGCAACTGTAGTAAGAGTCCTTCCAGTGGTGGGGACATATTCAAGGTCTTTTTCCCCCTCTGGATTATTCAAAACCAATTTGTAAGAAGGTCGAGTTGATTTGGAGCTACCTTTGGTGATTTCTGCCTTCTTGGGTGCCATTGTACCTGTAAAGGAATTGTTAGTACCCAAAATAAGCCCAAGACACACCTGAAACAATTTAAGAACTAAAAGCGAAAATGTAAAATATTTATACAGCTTGCTACACTGCCCTCCTACGGTTCATAGGTAGACTTACTATCCATAGAACCCCTCCGTAGATTAGAGGTACAAAAAGACATAGTCTTCGATGGAAACTACGGAGATGCAGAATGGTCCATATATCGATTTGTGGAACACGGTTTACCTCACTAGTCTCACACATAGTGTATTCTTACAAGTCCTCTATCTACGAACCTGATCTACGGTCTGCAACTTGACTTATGGTCTGTATATGGGGTCTCTAGACAAGGTCAATGTCAGGTGTCAGATTGTGCCTTATTTCAAAACTTATTTTGAGGCCAATTTTGAAACCATCCTAGTCTTATCATACATTTAAACAAAATACATGCTAGTTTTTCATTGCAAGGGTTCCACAAATACGATTTCACAACACAATACGGAAAAATAAGTCGAAACTTACAGATACACCAATCGTTCTACTGATTTAATGTTAGAATTTACACACAATCACTCACCATTATTCAAAGGGTGTTTATACTACAATTTTAAATATGCATTTATGGACGATCATCTACCAAAGGTCAAGATTCAACTCTTGACTTTCACTATTCAATCTATGAACCGAAATTCAGAGTGAGGGGAAAGTCTATTATCTTTCAAGTAAAGAGGAGTGATTTGATTGTATGTTGACACTAATCCAAGACCACAAAGCACCTTGTTACACCACATACGGACACCAGAATTCATTGATAATGGGATTTTAAGAGAATTTGGGCAAAGGGTTTAAAAATGGAACATGGGGGGTGTTTTAATTGTGATTGATGATGCATTGATGGTGGAAAGGAGTGATTTTAGGGATTTTTGAGGATTTGTTAGGGATTTTAGAAGAAGTGAGAAATGATTTGAAAGTGGGGATTTTTAAATTAGAAGGAATTCGGTCAACAACTCTAGGGTTTACACCTACGAGACCCCGCTTATGATCCATAGGTTGGCACCGTAGATCGCCTCCATAATCATAAAAAATTAGGAGTTTACCTAGAATCTACGAGCACCATTTATGGTCCGTGGACTGATTTATCGACCGTCGGTTGTATCTGTAGACCTTTGCACCAAACCTTTTTTTTAAAAAAATATTTTGCCTTGCGCACATGCACATGTAGAAACCATTAGTCCATTCTTTTTTGTAGTTTATAGATACTTTATAGACAGGGATCTTATTCTATATCTATCCAACACTAAAACACATTACGCCTAATTAATTTTGTACAAACAATAAAATAAACAAAGAAAACTACTCAACATAAGTGTTAAACCTATTGTTGACTAGATTTTACACCTTGGGTTGCCTCCCAAGCAGCTCTTAGTTTAACGTCACGACATGATGCAAGCCTCTTGTAACTCTGACTTCATCAATATGGTAGGCGTCAATCACTTCTTGCTGCCCAGTTTCTGCATTCCCCAGATACAACTTGATCCTCTACCCATTCGCCTTAAACCTTGTTCCCTTTCTATTTTACACTCCACCGCTCAATGTGGGAACACTTTCTTGAGTATAAATGGCCCGGTCCATTTGGACATAAGCCTCAGAGAAATTAGTGCAACCCAGAGTTGAATAAAAGCAAGCTCCCGTTTTTCAATCCTTTGATCATGGTACTTCTTCATCTTCTTTTTATACAAGGCTGCACTTTCATAGGCTTTTAGGCAAAAATCATCGAGCAAATTCAAGTCATTCACTCTTTGAGTTTATGTGGCACCCCAATCTAAGTTTAGCTTCTTCATTGCCAACATAGCCTTATTCTCTAGCTCTATCGGCAAATGGAAAGACTTCCACTATACGAGTTGGTATAGTGACATACCTATGGGAGTCGTGTATGCATTGGGATAGTCCCATAGAGAATCATTAATATTCCTTGACCAATCCATTATAATGACATTCACAATCTTCGCCAAGATTTTCTTTATCTCTCTGTTTGACACCTCAATGTTTCCACTAGTCTGTTGATTGTAAGGAGTAACTACATTGTGGCGGACACCATATTTCTCAACCAGTGCTTTAACCAACTTATTGCAACAGTGGTAACCTCCATCACTGATTATCGCCCTTGGGGTGCCAAATCTAGATAAGATATTTTTCTTTCAAGAATGCGGTGACACTCTTTCCTTCATTGATGGGGAGTGAGATTGCCTCCACCCATGTTGATACATAATCAACCGCAAAAAGAATATACTTAACCCAATATGAACTCAAGAATGGCCCCGTAAAATCAATGCCCCATATATAAAATAACTCAATTATAATAATTGGATTCAAAGGAAACTCTTGCCTCTTTGAAATCCCAACTTCTCTTTGGCAACTGTCACAAGAGTTGGCAAAGTCATTAGCATCTTTGTGGACGGTAGGCCTATAGTATCCAGATTGCAGAATCTTCTGCCCAGTCCGAACACCACTATGCTGCGCAAAAACACGCCATGAATGACATGCCTAAAGAACACTCAATATCTAAACCTCAGGCACACAACATTTAATAATCCCATCAGCACACAGATATGAATCATTCTAAAAGAACTTGTTAATATCATGCATTAACTTCTTCCTTTGGTGAAAACACAAATCCAGGGGACCAAATCACTTGCCAAATAATTAGCAAAGTCGCTAAACCAAGGAATAAGATCAGGAGATGCAACCAATGCTTGTTTATATGGGCACACAAATTAATCTCAGCGTTATCACCCAACTTGAGCAAAGCTTCACCCTCCAACCTAGACAAGTGATTGGATACTTGGTTCTGTCCCCTTGCTGTCGCTCACCAAAATATCAAATTCTTGTAACAAATAAAACCACCTAATCGGACACAATTTTGAATTCTTCTTGTCCATCAAATAACTCAATGCCAAATGGTTAGTATTCACTATGACCTCATTACCAATCAAATAAGATCAGAATTTCTCGAATGCAAATACCATTGCTAGAAGATCTGATCAACCATAGTGTAATTCTTTTGGGTTGTATTTAGAGCTTTACTTACATAGTTAATATCATCAAATATCTTCTGATGCCTACGTTCCAATAACATGCTAAGCGCTGCCCCACTTGCATCGCACATTACCTCAAAAGTTTCCCCCAAATCTGGCGCAATAATGATTGGGGCATAGACCAACTTCTTCTTCAAATTTCCGGATACTATTAGACAAGCATCCTAAAAATTAAACTTACGCTCTCTTTTAAGCAGTTTGCACAATGGATGTGATATTTTTGAAAAATCTTTTATGAACTCTTATAGAATCCCGTATGCCCAAGAAAACTTCTCACACCTTTAATGGAGATAGGTGGGGGTAGCTTTTATATTACCTCGACTTTTGCTCTATCCACCTCAATAGCTTTCTCAGAAATCTGGTGCCCAAACACTATACCTTTTTTGACCATAAAGTGACACTTCTCCCAATTCAGCACGAAGTTACTATCTTCACACCTTTTCAGTACCTCGATAAAATTATCTAAACACCTATCAAAAGAGTTTCCAACCATCGAGAATCATCCATGAACACCTCAATAGTGTCCTCAACCATGTCGGAGAAAATTGACTTCATACAACACTGGAAGGTTGCCGAAGCATTGCACAACCCAAATGGCATGCGTTTGAAGGCGAAGGTCCCATAGGGACAAGTGAAGGTAGTTTTCTCGTGGTATTCCGGAGCTATAGAGATTTTATTGTATCCTGAATAACCATCAAGAAATCAATACCAGACGGTTCCTACAAGTCTATCCTACATTTGATCCATGAAGGGAATCAGAAAGTTTTTCTTGTCTATCAAAGCATTCAAGCTCTGGTAGTCCATGAAAACTCTTCATTTGGTCACTGGCCGCATCGGGACAAACTCATTTCTCTTATTAGAGACAACAGTAATACCACCCTTGTTAGGCACACACTAAACATGGGTTGCCTAACTACTGTCTGCAATGGGATAGATAACTCTGGCATCCAACCACTTAATGATCTCTTTATTAATGACTTCTTGCATGGGAAAATTGAATCTTCTCTGATTCTCAATACTAGGCTTATGATCAAACATGAGTTGGATTTTTTGAGAACAAATACCGGGGGGGGATCCCAATAATGACAGTAATAGTCCACCCAATAGCTCACCTGAACCTCTTTAACACCTATACCAAACACTCTACTTCTAACCCATTAAGATTCACCACAATAATGACTGGGAGAGTTTCATCTTTATAAAAATGCATATCTCAAATGTGGGTATATAGCCTTGAGCTATAATTTATGTTCCTTTTGGACATTTGGTCTGGTGGTGGAGACTCCTGATTTTTCATATCCAACTCCAATTCTTTGGCTTCGAACAATATTTGCACTTATTAATTGCGGCCAGTAGCTCATCATACTCATTAATGCAATCACACTTAATGTTCATCATGACGGATGCCAATGCCTCAACACCCAGTCTCTCCTTAATTTGCACTTTAGAACAACTCTCAACTCTATATGTCATAGTAGATACCGATTGGAGCTCACCACTATGCTTCATGGACCTACAATATTGAAAGTCACTTCTTCATTGCTAAGTCTAAACTTCATATGCCTTTTCTCCATATGAACCAAAGCGTGCCCCATGGCAAGGAATGGTTCTCCCAAGAATAATGGGAACCTCAAATTCAACCTCACAATCAACAATAACGAAATCAGCTCAAAAAATAAATGACTCCACTTTTACTATCACATCATGGAGTACACCAATATGCCTATTCACATATCTATTGGAAATGAAACCGCACCAGTTGGTTTTGGATCTTCCAATCCCAACTTCTTATAAATGCACAATGGCATGAGATTAATACTAGCACCAAGATCACACAATGTCTTAGCAAAGTGCAATACCTAATGGTACATGGAATAGTGAAGCACCAGAATCTTTCTTTTTCTGCACAAGGGACCTTGTAGCAATATCACTACAATATTGAAACTTATCATCATCTTCAAAACTCACAGATCTGTTATTTTTCACCATCTCATTCATAAACTTAGCATACAAAGGCTTTTTCTCTAAAGCTTCTATCAATGGAACATATATGGAAAGCTGTTTCAACACAGTGATAAACCTGCGGTATTTTCCTTATTAGGTTTTCTTCACCAATCTTTGTGGGAAAGGAGGTGGAGGTCTAGATATGGGAACAAATTTCTTACTCATCAGTGCCTCATTCTCTGTTGAACTCTGTTGCTTCCAAAATACACGCAAGTGTACGTGGTCTCTGAAGTAGTATATATTCTTTTCGAAATGAGTTATCGTTTCCAAGGAACTTATCAATTTATATTCACTTAATTCTACACTAAAAGTAAATTTAATCTTTGAAGAGGTTGTGGTATATTTATAACTACTAATAACTAATAAATAAAAGTAAACAATTTCGATTTACTTTGATATAATGTTTCATGCAAGTTTAAAAGCAATTTAAGGGCTGCAACAGATAATGAATATTATGCATCATATTATTGTCTTAGAAGTAATTTCAGTTGTCAAGTTATTGGTTTACATGGTTAATTATATGTGTCGGGTTATACCTCTTAGTCACATGCTCTAGTCAGCTACCTAACTACATAGTTGAGTGGTGATAAATAGAATAACTGGCGAGCATTTATATTTCATCGTATTTCGTAACCAAGCAAGTTATTCATCCAAGCGTCATTCCTAAACAAAAATAACCTCATACAATGGGTCGATCAGCTCTCTATATTCTGTGGTCTAGCTAACCTCGCCTCTCCTAATTTTAGATAAGGACATAGATTTATCTTTTGGTGTGCAAGCATAAAATACTAAAACTAGAATATAGAAGTAACTTGTATTGACAAACAAGAATTAATTCATAAATGATCGAATATTCAACATTCCATTCGTAGATACAGCCCAAGAACTATGGACTTTAGCTACTCATTGTAGTGAATTCTGAGGGATACTACAACTTCACAAGAAACCTAATTTAATACTTGCAACATGATATTAACGAAGGGCATACTGATTTTAATCTAATTCATGATTTAGGTTCATAACGAATAATTTAGTTAAGGATGTGCATCTTGCCCATTTAAACATTTTTTATAGGTAAAAATTGATATGGCATGGAATTTTAACTAATGATGAAAAACCCTCCCAAAATCTTTTAAGAAAATAACCGATGAGCTTTTGATGAATATATTATCCTCACACTCAATGACGAAATAACATAAATATTTCCAACTTTAATGTAGCGAAATCATCCGGTTCATGCTTCACACAAACTTCCAAAACATATAGTAAATTAATATATTGTAAGACTTTGGTTTACACACCCCAAAAAGATAAAAATGTATAGCCATACTTATATTACAACCAATGGTGACATGACCAAATTAGCCCTCAAAATTTCATGTAAATATACAAAACATAGATCATGTACAAGTTCCAAGGTTTATATAAAATATATATGCCTATATGCAAATGTGATCTTCCTTAACCCTTTAAAAATTTCCATCATCAATGGACAACTTCAAGTGTCCTCTCGAACATTCCCTATGATAGAAACAACTATCGCTAATAATATAGCGTAGTTGTGTAAAAACAATAGATCCGAAGCCATGAGATTCACAAAGTTATCATTCTCAAGTCAAGGCCAGCACAATTGAAACAGAATAAATAAATCAACTAAACAATATACAAAGAGTATCAAGTTGGATATTTAAATATCCAAATTCAATAATGCTCATAGAACCATTTTCCAAGAGGTTCAATAACAAGACTCGTCCAATATATACATCATGTCGTCACACCAAGCATGAGAAGGTATCAAGAAGGGTCGGCGCCCTCTATCATGAAGGGTCAAAGCCCAATAATCAAGAGAACCATGAACTATATTAAAAATGGCTTTCTAGTTCATACTTAAAATGGAGAACTCTAATAATTAAGACGAACTAAAATTCCAGAATCAAGATGACAAATAATCTGAATCAAGAAGCATGGCAATAGTGAAAAATTCACAGCCACAAGAAGGACAAGGTCCCAGCAAGAGTACCAGGTGTTCAAACAATCCGTACAAGTGTGCGAGTTACACAAGAGTCTTAAACGTCTTAAATGACAACGACATGACAATGTAAAATGAGAAAAGGTAACCAAGGTACCAAGATAAAATTTCAGATATACCAGTAGGTAAAAATAGTACGAGTACAGTTTATAAACAAACCTCAGTTATTTAGAAAAGAAAAAGTCCGACAACACTTTAAGAGTTCAAACTATAGACTAACCAACCTATAAAGATCCTCAACTTGTTCACGAGTATATACAAACTATAATATACATATACATAACCTCTTTAATTCCTAGTTTCTCAATAATTTTGAAGTAAAACAGGATAATCATCAAAAGTATGCGTAGCCATTACAGATATGACTAAGCTTCTAGAACAGTGATTGTGGCCAGCCTAATATTTCAAGTCGGAACTTAGATTTGAAGAGGAAAACGACAAAACTGGACTTTAAAACATTCATGAAAGATGTAGGTACATCTCTTAAGCTTGAAAATAATGATGAATTACCTCAAAATCCTTTTTGTAAAAAAAGATCTAATCAAAACACTAGAAGTTGAACATACAAGATTTGTAATTACAGAAGTTGGATAAAACTTGTTATATGTTGCGTCCAATATTTCGAAATCATAAAAGCAAAATTAGTGTTTTACATAAGCATAAGAGTTGTTTGTCTATGAATTAGATTTATAAATCATATTTATTCACTGTAAACTATGTCCTATAGAAAGATATATGCTTAAAATACCAAACACTACCCAACTCAAAAGCAGATTTCATCACTTACAATGAGGAAGCGTGTGTGTATGTCGTATTCAACCCAAAAGGACCTAGTGTTTCTCTTTATTTTGAAGAACAACTCTTTAGCTAATTCTCTAAGGTTCCTATACTTAAGGTGAGACAAAATTCACGAGTAGAGGTGTCAAAATATAGTCTCAAAAGTGAGGCTAGTCATATGTACAACTATCACAAAAAGGGTGCTGCAACAAATTATTATGTGCTACCCAAAATTAATATATACACACCTATATGTATATACTTGATACCAATACTTTCAATTTATATGGAATTTTAATTAGTCAAATTACGCAAATACACCATGCAATACCTTAAATTACGGTGACACTTATGTTAAGAAAGGTTGTAAGTATCGCAAAATATCAAGTCCCCAAAATGAGAATAAAACATATTATAGTAATTAAGCAATGATGTATCGACATGAGAATCTTGGTCTTGTATTTTAGGGTGTTAGAAAACTCTCCCCATTAAAGAAATATCGTCTCAAAATTTACATTAAACTAGTCCCCAAACAAGTACGGATATTGGATCATCATGTTTTCTTCTCTCTCCCAGGAAGCTTCTTTTCAAGAACGGTTCCTCCAAAGTACCTTTATTAAGGGGATTCTCTTGTTCCTAAGATGCTTTACTTCTCGAGATTGAATTAGGATAGGTTCCTCATTATATGTCAAGTAAGGATTAACCTCAATAGATTCGAGTGGAGAACATGAGATGGATCAGAACGATATCATCTAAGAATAGAAACATGGAAGATATTGTGGATCTTGACAAAATCAAGTGGTAAAGCCAATTTATATGCAACTGGTACAACACTTTAAAGTATCTCATAAGGTTCAATGAATCTGGGACTAAGTTTTCCTTTTTTGCCAAATCTCATAATCCTTTTAAATGGAGACAACTTTAAGAATAATTTATCTCCAACATGATATGGAATGTCATACCTTTTTAGATCAGCGTACGACTTTTTTCTTTCCGAAGAAATCTTTAAACAATCCTTGATAATTTTATCTTGTCCTCTGTTTGGTGCAAAATTTTTGGATCAATAAGCTTTCTTTCACCAATTTCACTCAACCTAAGAGGGGTCCAACATTTTCTTCTGTATAAGGCTTCATAGGGAGGCATTCCAATAGATAATTGTTAGCTATTACTGTAAGCAAATTCCATCAAAGACAAGTGTTTGTCCCAACTACCCTAAAAAAACTCCATAATGCAAGCTCGAAACATATCCTCCAAATTCTGAGGATGGAACGAAGTGCTAAATTTCAACTTAGTACCTAAAGCTTCCTGCAATCTGCCCCAAAATCTAGATGTATACCTTGGGTATCGATAAGATACAATAGACACAGGGATTCCATGCAGTCTTACAATCTCATTAATGTACAAGTCTGCTAAACGCTCAAGTGAGTAATCTATGCTAATTCGTTAGAAGTGAGCTCTCTTGGTTAGCCTGTTAACAATCACACATATTGCATCATCATTTCTCTGAGTGCGAGGAAATCAAGAAAGAAAGTATATAGATATTCTCTCCCATTTTCATTCCAGCATCGACAAAGGTTGTAGTAAACCAACTCGGACTTGATGTTCTGCCTTTACTTGTTGACAAACCAAAAATTTTGAAATGAACTCCGTATTGTCCCTCTTCATACCATTCCACCAATGATTTTCTTTGATGGTCTAGTACATCTTTGTACCTCCAAGATGCATTAAATTTGGTGAAGTATGTGCTTCTTTCAATATTTCTCTCCTTAATTTATCATGATTAGGGACACATAAATTTCTTTGATAAAGTAAGACACCATCCTTTGTTAATGTAAAATCAAGCTTTTCCCCATTTTGGATTTCTCTAGTCAATTTTACAAGTTTCTCATCTAACTTTTGTGCTTCTTTCACCCGTTCAAGTAATATTGGCTTTACTTGCAAATTAGCAATAACTAAACCATTTGAATCAGGTGTAAAATAAATAATCATGGATCTTAACTCAAGCAGCAATGTCAAATAACTCAAAGAAATGCCTGCAAAGGATTTTTGACTTAAGGCATCGACAACAACATTAGCTTTAGCTGGATGATAATCAATAGTGCAGTCATAATCTTTGATGAGTTCAAGCCTTCTATATTGTCTTAGGTTTAGTTCCTTTTGAGTACCCAAGTACTTTAAGCTTTTGTGATGATTTAATATATGACATTTATCTCCATACAAATAATGTCATCATATTTCTAAAGCAAACACTATATCAGCAAGTTCAAGATCATCAGTGGGATAATTTGATTCATGCGGTTTTAGTTTCGGAGAGGCATAGGATATTACCATCCCTTCTTGCATCAAAACGCATCCTACAGCATTGTGAGAACCATCATTGTACACTACATATTCTTTCCCTTCAATTGGTAGAGTAAGTATAGGCGCTTGAGTCATCCAGGATTTGAGTGTTTCAAACTCTCTTGACATTTTCTGTCCCATATATAATTTACTTCCTTCTACAAGAGCTTAGTCAAAGGGGACGCTATAATGGAGAAGCCTTTCACAAATCTTCTATAGTATCGTGCTAAGCCCAAGAAACTTCTTACTAAGTTGTACTTTTGGAAGGTCTCCATTCAACAAATGCTTGTATCTTTGTAGGATCCACCTTCACGTCTTCACTTAATACAACATGTCCCAGAAAAGACACTTTATTAAGCGAAAATTCACACTTAGAAAGTTTAGCAAAAGTTTTTTCTCCTTCAAAATGTGCATCACCAAAAATTCATAACCGAGTTCTAAAAGCAGTTTTAGGAATATCATTCTCTCTAACACGCAGTTTCTGATATCTAGACCTTAAATCAATATTTGAGAATAATTTAGCACCCTTCAATTGGTCAACAAATCATCAATACTTAGTAGTGGATATCTATTCTTTATTGTTATTTTGTGCAGTTGTCTATAGTCAATACAAAGCCTAAGAGTGCCATCTTTCTTCTTTACAAATAAAATAGGGACTCCCCAAGGAGAAACACTAGGTCGAATAAATGTTTCTCAAGGAGTTCTTGCAATTGAGATTTCAATTTCTTAATTCTGCTTGAGCCATTCTATAAGGAGTGATGGAAATAGGGGTAGATCAAGGAATAAGCTCGATTGGAAATTAAACCTCTCTTTCCGGGGGCAATCCAAGAAGGTTTTCTGGGAAGACTTCTTGAAAATTACATATAATAGCTATGTCCTTGATACAAGGAGTCTTCAACTGTGTATCAACAATGTGATCAAGGTATGCCCTACAGCCTTGACACGTCGATTTTCTTGCCAAGGACGCAGAAATAATACTAGATGTCAATGATGTTTCACCTTGTACGATAATATGTGAACACGTATGATCTTTAAAAGTCACATGCTTTGACCTACAATCTACGACTTCATGATATTTATAAACCCAATCCATCCCAATAATAACATCAAAATCCTTGAAGGGAATTTCAATCAGATCAGCAAGGAAGACTAGGTTTTGAATAACATAGGGACAATCAGGATAAATTGATTACACACAACCTGATAACGCAATGGACTTTCGACCAGCACATTATAATTAGGTCTCATGGATTTCACATTTTCAGGAAGAACAAGTGATGAACAAATATAGGAATTTGTGGAACCAAGATCAAACAATGTAAACACACACAAACCAAATAAGAGAAATTTACCGACAAACACTTCTTGTTCAGCTTGATCATCCCTCTGCCTTATAGCATAAGCCCGTAAAGTAACCCTTTGTCCACTAGCTTCATTAGATCCACTTTTACTTGTTTCTTGAGTGTTTTTAGGTCTCGCACCTTTTTTAGTTTGAGGAGGATTAACAAAAGACTTATGAACCGAGCCTTAAATTTTCAAGGAAGGAAAATTATTAGGATTAGGACAATCCTTCACTTTATGATCAAAGATCCCACAATTAAAACATGAATTAGAGGATCTCCTTCAATTACCAAAATGATTCTTTCCACATTGCGGACAAGTGGGAACGCGAGGCTTGCCTTGGCCATAATTTGGAGTACTACTTGTAGAAAATTCTAATATGTTTTTCTTTTGTTGTGGTGGATGGTTATAAGTATCAGCCTTAGAATTATCAAACCTTCCCCTTTCTTATGAACCCCCAAAATCTGGTCAAGGCTTTCAAAATCTGTTTTCATTTCTACTAGATTCTTCTTTATCAAGTCGTTCCCAAGTAGAAGCAGCAGACACTAACTTATAAAAGTTCTCATGTTGCAGGATCACCACATTCTTCCTAATAGAATCATTTAAACCATCTTCAAATTTCATGCACTCATCTTTTTCCCCTTTAATAATAACTCCAGCAAACGACAGAGCCTTAGAAACTTTTGTTAATATTCAGTAATAGATATGCCTCGCTGCCTTAGATTCAAAAACTCATTTTTCTTCGAATCAAAATAAGCAGGTGGTGCACACTTCATGCAAAATTCGTAAAAAATATCATCTCAAGTAAAAACAGGAGGTTTTACCTTGGCATTCAAAAAACTTATCCACCAATCATAAGCATCCCTTTGTAATAGTGAAATAGCATACTTAAATTTTGCAACATATAAATACCCCAAATACTAAAACACCCTCTCCATGCAATCTAGGCATTGTTAAGCATCAGTGGGATCAACTCTGCCTTTAAACTCTATTCCACATATTTTCCTCATTTTCTCAAAGTTAATCCTGTTGGAATCATGCATCGATTAAGCCATGTGGTTGAAGAATTCAATCATTTGTTAAAAAGGAGGATTCATGGCTTGAGTACTATGACTCAAGTGAGGATTTTAACAAGATCTTACACGCTGATGGTTTCCCACTTCAAACCCACTAGTGTTGGGAACATAGTCATTCGAGACATGTTCTCCAACCTGTTCCAGTGCATGAGGTTGGGAAACAGAGGTACCCAAACCTTCACGAGAAGCTTCCATAGGTCGGTCAGAAGAAGATACCATAACTTAATTCCTTCAAAAGGGAAAATCACATTGCATTAGGGACATATACATGATGCATGTGCACTCTACATGCAATAAGAATATGATAAAACATGTCAGTGAACATTCACTATAAATAGAACCTTTTCGAAAGCAAATAACTATACAAGTAATTTACAACAAAAGTCCTAGAACCACAAACCTAGGCTCTGATACCAACACTTGTAGTGACCTTTTCCGAGAGATGTACAACTTGACAAGAAACCTAATTTAATACTTGCGACATTTAAAAGAGATTAACAAAGTGTATACATATTTTAATCTAGTTGAGGATTAGGTTTATAACGAATAATTTAGTTAAGGATGTGCATCTTGCCCATTTAAACATTTATTTAAGGTCAAAATTGATATGACCCATAATTTTAACTTATGATGAAAACCCTCCCAACATCAATTAAACAAATAATCAACGAGCTTTTCATACATATATTACCTCACACTTAAGGACGAAATAACAAGAATATTACCAATTTCCGTGTAGCGAAATCAGTCGTTTCATGCTTCACACAAACTTTCAAAATATATAGTAAATTAGTATATTTCAATTGGTTTACACACCCCAAAAGATAAAAACGTATAGCCATACTTATATTACAACCCATGGTGACATGACCAAATCAACCCTAATAATTTCATATAAATACACAACACATAGATTATGTACAAGTCCCAAGGTTTACACAAAATAAATAGGCCTATATGCAAGTGTGGTCTTCCTTAAGGCTTTCAAAATTTCCATCTTCAATGGCCAACTCAAGTATCCACTCGAACATTTCCTACGATAAAAACAAATATCGCTAAGCATATAGCTTAGTGGTGTAAACAATATAGATTCGAAATACTCAGATTCACCAAGTTATCAATCCCGAGTCAAGCTCAACACATAAACATAATCAGTAAATCAAGTAAACAATACATAAAGAGTATCAAGTTGGATATTTAAAGATCCAAATGTAAATAACACTCATAGCACCATTTTCCAAGAGGTTCAATGACACGACTCACCCAATATATACATCATTTCATCTACCAAGCACGGGCACATATCAAGAAAGGTCAACACCCTATATAGAGAAGGGTCAAAGCAAGTAATCAAAAGAACCAAGAACCATATAAAAATGGCTTTCTAGTTCATAGTTAAAATGGAAAACTCCAATTATTAAGACAAACTAAAAATCCAGGGTCAAGATTGCAAATAATCTGAATCAAGAGGCATGCTAATAGTAACAAAGTCGAAGAAATTAGAAGGACAAGGTCCAAATGAGAGTGCCAGGTGATCAAACAATTCGTATAAGTTGGCGAGTTACATAAGAGTGTTTAACATCTTAAATGACAACAACACAACAATGCAAAGTGACAAGAGGTAACGAAGGTACGAAGATAAACTTTTAGATATGCCAGCAGGTAAAAATTGTATAAGTACAAGTTTATACACAAACATCAATTCTTTAGAGAAGAAATAGTCCAACACAACTTCAAGAGTTCAAACCGTAGACCAACCTACGTATGAAGGTCCTCAACTTCTTCACGAGTATTTATAGCCTTAAAAATACAATTTAATAACTTATTTAATTCCTAGTATGTCAACAATGTCAAAGTAAAACAGGATAATCATCACAAGTATGCTTAGCCTTAACAAATACCATTATGCTCCCAGAACAGTTATTCTGGCAAGCCTAATATCTCATGTCGCAACTTAGATTTGAAAAGAAAAACGGAAAACTGGACTTTATAACCTTCACAAAAGATGTAGGTACATATCTTAATCTTTTAGATAATCAAGAATCACCGCAAAATATTTTTTGTTAAAAAAGATCTAACCAAAATACTATCAGTTGAACATACAAGATTTCTAATTCCAAAAGCTGGACACAACTTGTTCTATGTTGCGTCCAATATTTCTAATCCATAAAAACATAATTAGTGTTTTGCAGAAACATAAGAGTTGTTGTTCTGCAAATTATATTTATAAATCATATTTATTCAATGTCAATTAAGTTTTATAGAAAGACATATGATTAAAATATCAATCACTACCTAACTCAAAAGCAAATTTTGTCACTTAAAAAAGAGGAAGTATGTGTGTCGGATTCAAGCCAAAAGGACATAGTTTTTCTCTATATTTTGAAGAACAACTCTTTATCTTATGTTCTAAGGTTCCTATACATCAGGTGAAATGAAATTGACTAGAAGAGGTGTCAAAATATATTCTTAAAAGTGAGGCTAGCCACATGTAAAAGTGTCACTAAACGGGTGCTGCCCAAATTATTGTGTGCTTCCCAAAATGCATACATATACACCTATATGTATAAACTTGTATGAATAATTTAAATATATATGAAATCCTAATTAGTCAAATTACGCAAATAACCCGATACAATACCTTAAGTTATGATAACACTTATGTAAAGCAAGGTTGTAAGTATCGTAAATTTCAAGTCCCCAAAATTAGATAAATCATATTATAGTAATCAAGCAATGATGTATCGAAATACAAATCTTGTTCTAGTATTTTAGTGGTGTTGCACTCATGCTATTCAAAAACCAAAAAATATGATAGTTCATGAGATTTCGGAAAATAGAAGAGTTAAAGGATAAAAACCCATAACAAGCTTTAATTCTTGCTCTTGCACACTAAAAAAAAAAGTCGAACACTAATAATGGATGCCTAATGATATATTTATAATTTTGGAAAATTGAAGTCAAAATCTACTCCACTTAGGAATCCTATTTTATGCCTTTGAACATTAAAAATTTGGAACTTTTGGGGCGTGTCGTGCCTACAATAGCTCCTAGAACATGCTCTAGTCAAATAAGCATTGGCGCGCCGCACCCAACAAAGCGCCTAAAAGGTGTCTCTGT
Source organism: Solanum pennellii (assembly GCF_001406875.1). Lineage (NCBI taxonomy): Eukaryota > Viridiplantae > Streptophyta > Magnoliopsida > Solanales > Solanaceae > Solanum > Solanum pennellii. The sequence goes on from NC_028639.1 coordinate 13,076,811, forward strand.
CTGTTGCATGCTAGCGCATCATGCCAAATAGTGCGCCAACCGCTGATTGTTTTTGCCTTAGCCATTTTCTTGCTGGATTTTGTTCCTTCATTCTTCGTTCTAACCCCAAACTCTTCAAAAGTTCCTGAAACATCTAATAATACGTGTGAGTGCTCAATCATTGCAAATTACATCAAAATTCAAGAGAATAACTAACTCCCTTTAACTTAATAAATTCAAGGGAAAATATTGACAACTTACACATATAAATACGCCTAAGATCACCACCGCACACTTAGACTTTTGTTTGTCCTCAAACAATCTTTAAACTATCAACTCTTTTTCATAATCCTTGGACTTATCAACCTACCTTAAAATCAACCAAAAATTTTAATCATGTCATTGTAGGTCGCATTGGATGCAATAATTCAAAACATGTACAATCACTCTTTTATTATTTTCCCAGGCTAATGCAAACTCATACAACACATCAATTAGATAATCCTACACATGCCATGAATGCCCTAACTTGCTCATATTTATTAGAGCCTTTCACCCAAGCAATTTCAAAAGTAAAAAGGTTTATTTTTCGGAAAATTGAATCCCTCTCACAAAATAAGTTGTTACTTTCCTCAACATATATACCATAAGCTTTCCCAAAGTGTATTCTTACTTTCGCATTATACTTCTCAAGGAGTAAAGAGGACTTTCATTTGGTTGTAATGTAGACTTTGGTAAGAGAGGGAATATTTGGGAATCATTTTAGTGACTACACCTCCCTAATGCCCATGTTATTATTTAATCAACAACCACCTTCATAGATTTTCTTCTCTCCCAGTACATACTTCATGACTATATACCCCTATTTATTGCTCTATTTTTGCCCTTTCTTTCTTTTTCATCATTTGTGTTTTTTTGTTCTTATAAAATGCTTTTGCACTAGACATTCAAAACTATACATTTTCACATCCGAGTAAGGTGCATACTATCCTTGATAGGATCTCGGCCACAGTTTCGAGCATAGTTCTAATTAGCCACCCGCAATGTTAGTTGAGGTGCACATTGTCATTAAAAACTAGGGCCAATAAAAAATTTTCTTTTACACACAACGTAGAAATTTACCGTTAGATATATCAACCAATATTTTGCAACCCCTCTTCTTAAGATAGTGCATTAAGGATTTTCATGGGATCAAAATACTTTTATTAAAAAAATAGTTTCGACTTGTCATGTGGCTTATGAATAAATAAGGCTAAAGCCTTAATGGGGGATTCACTAGGGATAATATAATTGGTATACATATAAGTAGAGTTAAGAATTGGTTAATTCAAATAACCGCCTCATTACATTCTCTAACTCATAAAAGCTACTAATTTAACACACACAAGGCAAGTTCTAGATGTAAAGTTAACCATGAACCAATCAATTCTTCGTCACATGGCATCATGACATATGTAAAGATATATGAACTAACATGCTCATACAAGATACATTACAATATTACTACACAATTAAGCCCATTTTAATTTTATTTCTAGTCACCCTTTAGAACACATGCTAATTACAAGGTCACACTATATTGCATTTTTTAAAATATGACTACACATGACGTTTGGATAACTTATTTGGACATGACTTCATAGGATAATGGTTGAGTTTCTCAATCTTGCACTTCTATGTGACTTATTTTCCCTTAAGGTGATCGTCATCCATCCATCATAGGGAATTTTCACTCCTAATATGTCTCTAGGACTCAAAAAAACCAATAAAATAATCCTATTCGGTTCAGAGGTACAATCCTCAGTAAAATTATCGAAAACAAACTGAGGAACCCATAAATAAGAAAACTACACTAGACTAGATAAAAAAGTACAACTATTTACAATAGAGAATATTGCCCCACCCACACTTCAAAGAAAAGCACTATCCTCATTTCATAATTAAAACAAACCAAAAGGTGAGGAATACTCTCTGGGGCCTCTAGGCCTCGTCATCACCACGACCAAACACTGTAGGACCCTCAAAATAAACTAATGTGTCTAGAGCCTCATATGTGAATAAAGAGGTTATTAACATGTTAATTACGTGTTTTATATATTGTATGATTGACTTGATGTGGTTTGGAGGTCAAAACTTCCAAGAATGTTTGAGACGTTCGAAAGTTAGACCTTAGTGTGCTAGTGTTTCCTAGAGCCCCTTGATATGTTTTACATGTTGTTTGATGCTCAAATTGATAGGAAATGACTTTAACATGTGTATGATAGTATATACGTTCGAAATGCGTAGGAATTACTCAACAAGAAAAACCTAAAGGGTCCTTGAGGAGGACCCAAAATATGGCAAAAGACGCCAAGGCAGTGTGCAATCGATGCCTCGTGGGTGATTTGATGCCCCGTCGATGGGGGTATTGGTCATCACATAGACGTGCAAGATTAGCCCCCATAATTCAAGTCTTTGTCCCAAACAACGGTTGTGCATAACGAAACCATCATTCCAACGATGGTCCGTCGACTACATCATCGATTGGACATGCAACATCACTGCCTGCACGTTGTCCATTAAAGGGGTGAATGGAAAATTCACCCCATGTCCTAATTAACCTATAGACGGTTTATTTAAGCTTTTTTAGGTATTTTAATTTAGTATATAATCCTTAACTCTATTTGAGGATTCATTATTCACATCTAATCTTTCCTTCTAAAACCAAACTCTCTCAAAACCCCCATTGAAGACCAAGCTCAAGAACAAGCTATGGAGTTGGATTCTAGGAGCTTTCTTCTCAGAATTTTGTGGGGTTTTTAATGTATAAGTTATGGTAATCCTTCATCCTTATTTAACCATCCATCTAAGGAGTTCTTTAAATTCTTTTTCAAACATGATTCTAAGTCAAAGATCTTATATTTCAATCTAGCCATGGGTTCATTGTTAAAGTAATTTCAAAAGAATTCTAATATTTAATATGTGATTAATATATTTTTTAAACATGATTTTAAATTCGATTCAATGAAGAACCCATGATCTCTTTATCCTCTCAAATTATGATATGGTATGAGTCTTATGATATTGATAAGATGTTGATTAGATTATGTTTAGATTATGATGAATTGCCTAGTTCTATGTTCCTTTGTGTCAATTGATTATTAATTGTTGGGAATTGATCAAGATGATCATTAACTTGGAGATTTGGTAAGTTGATCTATTTCCTCTTATTATCTTTGAATGTGTATTGAATTATGATTGTTGGTATGGTCCACTTATGGTGGAGGTGTTTACATTCTTGTACATTTTTATGTGTTATGATCATGTCCTTGAAGGCATTAATTTCAAGACGAACTGATATAATGATTTCATGTTTAGGAAGTTTAAGGATTTAGAATTGAAACTAGTATCATGTCTAAGTTAATTGATGTTACGTGAAGTATGTGCATAGTCTTCCACACTAGTTGCACCATTTACGTGTGTGGATGATGTCGTGTCTATGTGATGATCATGTTTGTGTTAGGTGTGATCTATATGTCTAATGATGACAAATACACTTGTAGCATGACCCTTACCTATATGAACCATATATGAATGTGCAATCAAAGTTTCTTAGGAGTCTTCTATTCTAATGATGAATCAGTTCTTGTCTCCTATGATGTAATGTGGGTGTGTGTAGTGTATAGTCCTTAATGCTCTATATGTGTGTATGGCTTGAAATTTGAGGAATGTTGTACATGTGTTATGATCTTTAGAAGGTTTCTCCCTCAATTTTAGGTTATAGCCATTATGTGATCATGTTGACCAATGAACACACACACTTCATGCATGACCACGAGCAGGGTAGATTCATGATGACTAAGGAAAGGGTAGTTCTCCTATGCATCATAACATTTTTCTATGCATGTAAGTATATGATTAATGAAGTTATGAACATGTGTGATTAAAGATGTTATGTGAAGGTAGATCTCACATTGTATGCACACACACATGATGTATGATGGTATGAATATTTTAAAGGACATTCTCACATTAAGTAGGGTTTATGATGAAAGGATATTCTAATCTTAGAAACCTTTGAGCTTTATGATGTATCAAGGACCAAGCTCCTAAAGTCTTCTTTATGACGTAATGCATTAAAGGCTTCAATATATTTAAAAGGGAGTTTGAGCCCCGCAACGAGTGAGCATAACAAATGACAATGGGGGCTTCACGTTCAGTAAGTTCGGCTTCCCACAAGAGAACCTTCATGTTTAGCAATTCCGGGTTCCCAACATAGATGTTGTCTCGTAAGATGGAACCTCCACGCTACTAAGTCAAGGTTTTGTAGTAGCAATCTCCCTGTTCCATAACAACGTGCACCCGTAGGTTATAGCTAGTGGATTCCACCAATATTGCTATTTACTATTGGTTACACCTTAGGAAAGTTTTAACCATCTCTTTTCGCTGTGCGAAAAGAGCACCGGATTCCATATAGATCACATGGTCAATGTTTGTTATGGATATATCTCCCCAATTACGAAATGAACTAAGATAAGATAATGGACTATAATTATAACTCCTTGAGGGGATTACTTAGTATAGGTAAGACTGTGGACCCTACCCATGCATTGCGCTAGTGAACTCCAAGAAACGCTAAGATCAGTACTCGATTAAATTAATACTTATGATATGGTATGTATGAATTGTATGAATGCTTGTTAAGTAACTTTGCTATGCCAATACATGAATTATGATTATGTATGAGAATTGCACTTATGGATTTTAAATGGGTTTACTTAGTATATGGGGACAATGGGACTCCATGTGTAAATTGCACAAGTAAGCTTGTGAAGGGGTTATGAGGGTGGTTTACCTATGGTATGAAGTAGATGAGTTTTGACTAAGGTTGTAGTAAAGGAAAGAGTCTTTATATGATACGATGGAGTATGTGCCTTATGTCTAGTTATAAATGGAAGTGTTATGACTGGTTGAGTATTATATGACTAGTCTAGGATGACTTCGTAGGTACACTTGGTGGAAGAAGGATTATGGGATGGTACCTACACATTGCACTAGTGTGACTTAGGAGTTGTCTTAGGTGATTGTCCTTATATGAAGTTGATGTCTATGATGTGCTTAAGACTAGTGAATATACGTGGTTGTATTTATGAAGCATATCTATGCAAGACTATTGTAAGGTGGCCTCAAGGTGATACGTTGTACTAACTAATCTTGAGGGTTTCTTAAGGAAAGAAGTAAGATAAAAGAGAACTTATATAGAGAGGGTAGCGGGAATCTAACCCGCATCGTTATCTTGGAAGACTAGGGTTTATAGTCGACGTCGATTCATTATTTTTAACGTCTCTAATGCCAAACCGAACATGAAAATTTGGTTTCAATCGCATCCTTTATGGAGATGAGTTAATTTATAGATATAAGATGTGAACAAAATTCAAAAAAAAAATTATTCTACCCTTAACTATTTAAGCTTTTTGTCTGATACAGATAAAATAAATAACTTTGTAAATGATCCTTCTAGAATAGGGGGATTCCAAAATCACTTCTAGTTATTTCGTTCTCTATTTCTATTTAATATGATCCTGAGGGAAATTATTTTGTTTCCACTGAGATAAAGCAATATGCTGATGAGTATGATAAATGGAGTTATGTGCTATTATGAGTAGTATCCATGTCTATATGGTGTATGTAAACTATATTGTGGTTATTATGCCTATGTTCATGAAGTTTACAAAAAAAGGCATATCGCATGATTTCAAATAAAATGTCCTCTTTCAATACATGTTTTTGCATGGTTGTCATACATAGTGAATTCTTGTACTAATATCATTCTTCTTCATCTTTTACACAAAGTGTAGGTGTTGATGGCTAGAGGATGTCTCCTAAGTGAAGAGCTTGGATAGATCTTCCAAGTTCAAGTAAAGGAACCTTATGATTCAAGGGTTGCCTATGTCAAGATGTTTCTTTATGTTGATGTTATAGATTAGAATTTTATTTTATGTTGTTAAGGGCCATGTCCTATTCTATTATATTGATTTGTGTCTTAAGATGACTAAGAGACTTAGAGTCTAATTATGCATTATGATATTTTATATATAAATGAAGTGATGCTTCTAGCATATGATGTGCTATGAAAAGTTTTAAATTTTCCTCTATTTTTACAATTATGCAATGAAAGATTCCTAAGCGCTTGTATAAGACCTCCGAGAGGTCGAGTACGCCGTGTTACTTCTAGGGGGTTGTCCCTGATCATGACAAACTTGGTATTAGAGAGTAAGGTTATAGAAATTATTTTAGGGTCGAAAGTCTCGTATTGCCACGTCTAGTAGAGTCATGTTCATCAGTGATGAGTCGCAACACATCTATGAGCAAGAGGCTATAGGACGATAGAGTTTGACTATCTTTATTATTCTACTGTCGTGCCATAGAACTTAGATCTATATGATTTCCCTCTTATGTTTCTTTGTCTGGTGGTCTTTTAAATGTGATTAGTTGGAAAAGATGATGTCTCAAAGCATGAGGGAGAAAAGGTGAGTCTGATTCTTACTTTTGTTTTGTGGATCAATGAGTATGTATGAAGGTGAGAATTGGCGTATTGATGTGATATCTTTTATAGCCATATGTGATTTATGAGAATTGAGATATTATGTTGAGAAGATATGATATGATATGGTTCTAGCTTGTTAAGAGATGTAGTTGAGTGAAGTTCACTTTGGAATGATGGGTTGTATATGGTTATATATGATGATAATGTAATGGTATAGTTTAGTCTTGAAATGATTTGATGGAGTGTGATAAATAGCTAAAGAAGCATTCTTCCTTTATATAGGTGTAATGGTTCAAATATTGCCCTTGTATATGTGTAAAAGTTTCATTGTTTCCTTGTATCTAAGAAGTTCTTTATAGTTGTCTTGTGTGGATTGGAGTCTTTGGTGTAGACTTGATTTTAAGGAGGGAAGATGGGTGTTGAACCCTGTATGGTTGATGTGAAGTATGTTAGCTAATGAGAGGGAACCCTTATTCATAGTTGATTAGTTCTCTTTTGAACCTATTCTTATAATCGGAAAAAGGTAGAAAAAGGTTTTATTCCGTAAGTTGGGATTATGTCTTTGCCCTAGAATGACTTAGAGGGTAGTATGTACCCTTTACTCTCAAAGATAAGGAGAAAAATTGATGTTGACCTACTTTGAAGTGGTTAGTTGACTTTTAAGATTGATATTGTGTATGGCCATTAAAGGAATTGGTTAGTGGTACCTAGGCATGGTTGGTTTGGAAGTTTTCCACCAAAGGTGATGAGCCTTGTAGGTTTGGTCTTGACTTGCCTTGACCTTGATTTTTAAGGGCATGAGGTGATGAAAATGTGATTAGGCTTACCCCAAGTGGGGGATAATGTGCCTAGATGGTAAGGTTATGAATGCCCTTAATGGTTCTACTTGTAGTTCCCTTCAACTTCCCTCGGTTAAGGATAACTTGGAGTGATGATCATGGAGTGGAGTGTGAGTGAATAACTAAACGGGAAATGGTTCCTTCTTGTGAAATGGAAGGAGGTGATGTTAAGAAAGGTTTGTATAAGTTTTATCCCAAGAAGGAGGATGTGTGCTTCACTAGAAGTATTGGTAAGCTAAAGTCCTCTTGGATGAGATAAGTTTCTCTTAAATGGATTTATCCTAAGTGGGGGATGATGATGTGAGTAGTAACGTTGTAGATGTCCCTATTTTTTCCTTCAGTTCCTACTCAAGCTTGAAACCAAAGATTTCCTAAATAGCTTGTTATTATGGTAGTATTGCATATGAGTATAAGTTTCATGTTTTCCTTGTGTTTTGCATGTCTTAAATCACACTATGTTATGAAAGGTCAATATTGCATGAAAATTGAATTATGATAAAAATGCATGTTTTTCATGTTATTGTTCATCTTGATATATTGAATGTGCATTTAATTTCATAGGTGGCTAGATAACACTTTTAATGTGAAAGTGTTTCAGCCTAATAATGAAGTGTTAAGTTTTCCCTAAATGAGAAATGATGAGTCCCTTTCTAAATATGTGAATTTTATGAATTAGGAAGTGTTGTTGTAGGCTCACTCTTGAGAAGTGATGATATGTCTAGCTAATGTCTTCAATGTGTTCCTATGAGTTGTAACAGTTTTCCTAAATGATGGATATTTATGAAATCTAATGTCATGCTAGAATTTGACATTGTACGAAATGATATCCTATTGTTATGATGTGTGTGGTATGAGATGCCATTTTGACTTCATTAGGAAGAAAGCATGAGCATAATGTGGTTTGGAGTAAAGAAATCCTCCATAAAATGAATTGACCTTGTGCATTGCTTTTATGTAAACTCTATGATGCCATGTGTGTGTGTCGTGACTAGGAGAAGGTAGTTCCTCCTTGAAAAAAAGTTAAACATGGTAATATTATGTATGACCTTGATGGTTTCATGTCTAAGCAATAAGAATGTAGTTTACCTACATGATTCATGATTTTTGTGCAGCTAATTGGATTGCTTATTTTCATATGAATTTGGCCTATGGTTGCAAGAGAAATACATTGTATGTCTAACTTTATGATGAAATAATGAGCATGACTAAAGTTGGGGAAGGTAGTTCCTCCAAATGGCAATAATGTATGAAGAAGTATCTAAGTATGGAAAGAAAATGTAAGTAATCTATATTTGATTATGTTTCTTTTGCTTCATGATGGTATGAAGTTGGTGTTCCTTGTAAGTTTGGTGCATTGACACTTATATGGTAACATTTTGAATGTTGTGGACCACTCTATGGTTCATTGAGTCTTTTTATTCGAGGACGAATGTTCCCAAGTGGGGATATTGTAAGGACCATCAAAATAAACTAAAGTGTCTAGAGCCTCACATGTGACTAAAGAGTTTATTAACATGTTAATTAAACTAACATCTCTAGAGCCTCACATGTGACTAAATAGGTTGTTAGCATGTTAATTACGTTTTTTAGAGCTTGTATGATTGACTTGAAGTGTTTTGGATGTCAAACGTCCAAGAAATCCCGAGACGTTGGAAAGTTAGACCTCAGACGTGCTAGTGTGTTCTAGTGTGCCTTGGTTTGTTTTACATGTTGTTGATGCTCCAATTTATGGGGAATGACCTTAACATATGTATGTCGTATTTACGTTTGGAATGTTAGGGAACGAATCCCCAGGACCAACAAAAGGTCCCTTGAGGAGAACCCAAAAGATGGCAAAACACTGCCTAGGCAGTGTGCAATCGACGACTGCAATCGACCCCTCATGAGTGATATGACTGCCCGTTGTAAGGGCGTTTCTCAACACTTAGACGTGTGATATCAGCCCCCCTAATTTAACTTTCTGTCCCAAATGACGGTTGTGCAACACGGTACTGTCGTTCCAACAACGCTCCGTCAATTGCACTGTCGATTGGACCTGCAACATCACTGCCTGCACGCTGTCCATTAAAAAGGTGAATAGGAAATTCACCCCACGTCCTAATTAAACTATAGAGGGTTTATTTAAGTACTTTTTTTTAGGTATTTTAACTTAGCATATAAGCCTTAACTCTAATTTGGAATTCATTCTTCAAATCTAATCTTTCTCTCTCAAACCAAACTCTCCCAAAACCCCCATTGAAGATAAAGCTCAAGAACAAGCTATGGAGTTGGATTCTTGAAGCTTTCTTCTCAAAATTTCGTGGGCTTTCTAATGTAGAAGGTATGGTAATCCTTAATCCATAGTTAACCATCCATCTAAGGAGTCCTTTCAAAGCATCATTACCGCTAAGAAAAAGGTAGTTCTCCTATGCATCAATACCTATTTCTATGCATGTAAGTATATGATTAATGAACTTATGAACAAGTGTGATTAGAGGTATTATGTGAAGGTAGATCACACATTGTATACACACACACATGATGTATGATTGTATGAATACGTGAAAGGACATTTTCACATTAAGTAGGGTCTATGGTGAAAGGTCATTGTCATCTTAGAAACCTTTGAGCTACATAATGTATGAAGGAGAAAGCTCGTAAAGCCTTTATGAACTAATACATTAAAGGCTTTAATATATTTAAAAGGTATTTTGAGCGTAGCATCGAGTGAACATGACAAATGAAAGTGGGGGCTTCACGTTTAGTATGTTTGGTTTCCCATTGGAGAACCTTCACGTTAGCCACCTGGGTTCCCAACATAGATGTTGTCTCATGAAATGGAAACCTCCACGCTAGTAAGTAAGAGTTTCTAGTAGTGATCTCCATGTTCCATAACTACATGCCCCCGTAGATTATAGCTTATGGATTCCACCTATATATTTATGTACCATTTGTTACACATTAGGCAAGTGTTAACCCTCTCTTTTCAGCGTGGGAAGAGAACACCGGATTTCATGAAGCTCACATGGCCTATGTCGGTTATGGATATGTCTCCCAGAATAACAATTGAACTAATATAAATAATATGGACTCTAATAATAACTCCTTAAGGGTATTACTTAGAATAGGTAGGACTATGGACCCTACCCATGCATTGCACTAGTGAACTCCAAGAAAGAATAAAATTAGTACTTGTATGAAAGTAAGACTTACGTTATGATATGTATGAATTGTATGAATGCATGCCAAGTGACATTGCTATGCCAAGACATGAATTATGATTATGTATGTGAATTGCACTTATGGCTTCTAAATAGGTTTACTTAGTATATGTGGGGTATATGTGATTCAATGTGTACATTGCACAAGTAAGCTTATGAAGGGGTTATGAGGGTGGTTTACCAATGGTATGAACTAAATGAGTTATGAATAATGTTGTAGTAAAGGAATGAGTCTTTTTATGATACTATGAAGTATGTACCTTATGTCTAGTTATAAAGTAAAGTGTTATGACTTGTTGAGTATGATATGACTAGTCGAGAATGACTTCTTAGGTACACTTGGGGGATGTAGGACCATGGGATGCTACCTACACATTGCACTAGTGTTACATAGAAGTTGTCTTAGGTGATGGTCCTTATGCGAAGTTGGCTACGATGTGCTTAAGGCTTCTGAATTTATGTCGTTGTGTTTATGAAGCAAATCTATGAAAAACTATTGTAAGGTGGACTCAAGGTGATGAATTTTACTAATTAAACTTGAGGGTTTCTTAAGGAAAGAAGCGTGATAAAAAAGAAGTAATGAGTTGTATCTAATGAATATGCCTCAAAGTATGATAAATGGCTTTATGTGCTATTATGAGTAGTACCCATGTCTATATGATGTATGTGAACTATATTGTGGTTATTATGACTATGTTCATAAATTTTACAAAAAAAGACACGTTGTATTATTTGAAATGAAATGTCCTCTTTAAATGCATGTTTTTTCATAGTTGTCATACTTAGTGCGTTCTTGTACTAATATCATTCTTCTTCATCTTTTACACAAAGTGTAGATATTGATGGCTAGAGGACGTCTCCTAAGTGATGCGCTTGGATAGATATCCCAAGTTCAAGTAAAGGGACCCCTATGATTCAAGGGTTGCCTATGTCAAGATGTTTCATTAAGTTGATATAATAGATGAGAATTATATTTTATGTTGTTATGGGTCGTGTCATTATTCTATTCTATTGAGTTTTGTCTTAAGATGACAAAGAGACTTAGAGTCTAATTATGTATTATGATATTTTATATCTAATTGAAGTGATGTTTCTAACATATGATGTGTTATGAAAGTTTTAAATTTTCTGCTATTTTAATGACTATGCAAAGAAAGATGACTAAGGGCTTGTATAAGACCTCTGAGAGGTCGAGTACGTCGTGTTACTTCTAAGGGGTGCTCCCTGGTCGTGGAAAAAACTACCAAGGAATTCGTCTCGTCCATAGTGGCATCCTCCTCCTCATCATCCATCGCGTCACAGCGATAGCCTCATCATCAACCAAAGGCTCCAAAAAGGCGGGACTAATCTTACACAAAAAGGTTGCACTTTGGATCAAAGAATAACTCTCTGCCATGGTCTCCATTTTATCCTCAGTGACTAAACGACCTCCAATTCGCAACTGAAACTAAGCCATACTTAACATACATTCCATGACGTTGTCATCACGGTATTTCCTATTTGGGGTGGAAAAGACAGGTCCATGGGATGTGTCTAGTGCCTTTTCTCGAGTCATATCTACCAACTGACCTATTAGATACAGGTCTCGAGCAACAGTCATGTATATTTCCTCCTCCTCAATACCCTAACCCCGCAAAAATGGGTAATCAATCCCCCATTACAGAACCTCCACTCAGGTTATTCCTCAATTTCATCATATTCTGACGTAGAATGGACCCCATATTAATACATATACCATTTATCGTCATATATACTAATACCACCGTGTCTCTGGTCACCTCAGTCAGATGTTTGGCCGGAAGTAACATACTACACACTATTTTTTGACACACCCTAGCCACTAGATGAAAATTAGCAAAATGGAGGGTATTGCTTCTCCCAATGTCCTTACTGCTCTCCCACCTAGCATTCAAGTCCACCCCACACAAAGTATGTTGGATATACCTATAAGGAGGTTTATCCTTCATGCTAGTAAACACATTAGAATCACAATTCGGGGTTCCTAACAACTCATTTTGAATTCGGGAGAACTTGACATATTTTCCCCTAAACGACACAATTTTATATTTTGTTTCACTCATCCAGTTAGCATAAAATTATCTCACCAACGTCAAATTGCATCATTTTAAAGATAAACTACAAATCAACTCATTAACTATCCTATATATGTCAGGAAATAACGACTGTAATGGTACCTGATTCACAAATTCGTCACCCATGTATTTTGCCTCTCTTTGACATTTGAACCATTCCCAGCCATACCATTCCACAACTTTTTTACCATTTTTTTTTGCATCGTGTGCCGACCACTAGACCCGGTGGACTCACCCTTTCTACTTCGCTTTGATCCCTCCACATTCTTATTTTTAGTAGCCATGAAAACCTTTTAATAAGAGAATAGTAGAGAAAAAAAAAGAAAAATTGTAGAAAAATAGAAAGGGGGTCGGTGTGAGTAGTGGGTAAGGATGAAAAAGATAATGAAAATTGGAGGGATATAGAGAAAGTGAAAAAGAAGTGGGTGTTGTGGACTTATAAATGGAGGAGGGAAGAAATAAGGTTTGTTGGGGATGTGCATGGAGATAGAGGAAAGGATTTGGGGAAGAAGAAGAAAGTAAGAATAAGAGAATTTTAAAAGGAAGGGAGGTGAGTCAGTTTAAATTGAAGGAATGATGGATTAGTTTTGGATTTGAGGGGTCTTAAGAGGTTTGGTCGGGTGAAATCTGGGTTGAAACTCGATAAAAAAAGAATCTAGGCGTTGGGATGATGGTGGGGAGGCGTACCTTGCATCACATCTGAAAGGCATGTATTACATTTTTCCTTTGTCAAGGCGCGCTCCACCAAATGACATCCTGCACGTACTAGGCGTGATGGCTGGGCGACGCGCTAGTGTAAAGCTTTGAAAGATTCTCTGAAGTTTCCAGCCAAGCGTGGTGCGCCTGCTAGTGCACCTGTCTATAGGTAAATTCTTTTACAACTCATGTTACAGGCAATGAAAAATCCTCTGTAGCTTAAACTAACCTATATGCTAAAAATTTAAACTAAGTAACAAAAAATCTCAAGAGTTGAAAAAAAAACTACCCATCTATTACATATTTGTTCATGATTGCTTCCCGCGTAGCACTTGATTTCATGTGGTGGAATAACTAAAGTTGGATCATTCATCATTTAGCTCCAGAATATTGCGATCACGATTGGAATCTTCACCACATTCGTGTTTCACCCTTTGCCAATTGACCATGAATATGAGGCAAGTCTTACCTTTAAGTTCAACAACCCCATCTTGCGTCATTCGAATCACCTCAAAAGGACCACTCCACTCAGACATTAGTTTTCTGCAAAATAACCTTAGTCCAGAGTTAAAGAGTAGTACCTTATATCCTAGATTGAAGGTACGAGCTACTATGTGCTTGTAATGCCTCCTTTTCTTCCTTTCTTTGTATAACTTGGAATTCTTATAAGCGTGAAGCCTAAATTCCTCAATGTCATGCAGCTGATTCACTATGATTTTACCGGCTAACTCTGGGTCCAAGATCAACTTCTTAGTTTCCCAATATTCTTGATGTTCTAATTCCGTCATATGGTGTCACACTTTTCCAAATACAATGTGATATGTAGAAGTCCTATTGGTGTCTGATACGCAGTCCTATTTGCCCACATCACACCATCAGAATTTTCAGACCAATCTTTTTTTTGCGCATTCATCATTTCTACAAAATTTTCTTCACCTCTCTATTTGACACTTCCACTTTGCCACTCATTTGAGGATGGTTAGTTGTATCAACCTTATGACGAATACAATACTTAGCAAAAAGATTCTTAACAACATGGTTAATTAAATGCTTACCTCCATCACTTATAATAGCCCTTAGAGTTCCAAAGCGAGTGAAGATGTGATTCTTAATGAACTTTATCACCACCCTTGAATCATTGGATGGAGAGGGACCACCTTAACCAATTTGTTAATATAATCCAAACCACAAGAACGTATTGGTTTCCACGAGATGTGTAACACTCCGCAAGTGTAAGCCGTGTTCTAGAGCCTAAAAAAAGGGTCTAAGGGTTTTGTCACTGTTTTAAGGTCCAAAATAATGTGTATAAGTCATTTAGAAAGTTTTAGAATCAAAACGTCAAAGAACGTCAATGACGTCCGGAAAACTAGTTCAATGAGGTGCTAGTGGGCATTAGCCTATTTGACTAGGTTTTAATAGTCGAAAAATGATGAAATTTGGTGGAAAAGTGTCTGACACGTATTAGATTTAGTTTATAGTCGAATTGTCTTAGTACGACCCCCCAAGTACCAACAAAAGGGTCCTTGAGAATGACCCTCACAATTTGGCAAAAGTTGCCAATAGGCAGTGTCCGAGAAGGTTGCAGGCGACGACTCGTGGTCCAATCGTCGGGGAGTACATGTACACCTTTTATGGTCACTTATCCAAATTCATTTGAAGCCTTTTCTGCACAGCCTCAGTTAAAAACAACGGACCAACAAGACGGTTGGTCCCTTGGCCGTCGTTTGACAATTGGAGATTTAGTCGTGCTTTTGTCTGTGAGCACAATATTTTGCTGCATGTTTTTAGCTGAATAAATTAATTAATTAGGTGTTTAGTTAATTAGTTAGGGGTTTATGGAGGTCTAATTAAGTTTGTTAATGACCTATATAAAGACCTTAACCTAATTAAACTAACCTAAGCCGTTATAATTCCCAAAACCAAATTACTCTTGCTTCTCTCTTCTTTCTCTCTCCCAAGTAGAAGAACACCATAAAAGTGAAGGTAAAAAGTGTTCTAGGGCTTATAAAATCAAGTTTCTCCATCCATATTCATCAATCAACAAGGTATGAGATTCCTCTCACCTTTGGGATCTCTTTCCCCAAAGGGTTCCTTCAAGATAATTTCAAAAATATGAATTCCAAGTGGGTTTTCTTCCAATACGAAATTGATCTTGTGAATTGATTTGTTTAAGATTTTTGTGTATATTATGAGTAGATTAACATTAATAATGATTCTGTTATACTACTTCTTGATATATTGGTCTAATTTGTAGAAGATGACCTTTTCCCCTTAACCCTAGGTTGTGATCTTGAATTGAATTGTGTAGTATTGATACACATAGCTTGGTTATTTTGTGAATTACTATCCTATGTTTTTATTCTGTCACTTTATGAATATATTGAGATGCATTGTAAACCAATTCTACTATTTCTTGGGTAATTTACCTAGGTTGTGAAGAAGATCATGAATTTGACCTACGTCTCTAGTCTTAAGCTATGAACTAGTGATGTATTGTTGTATAGTGGTTCAATTGACTTCATTATTATGTGGATTACTATCATGTGATGTTATTATACCCATTTTATGGTTGAATTGAGGATTGTTGATGGTAAGACATTGATGATGGTTTTGTGAAGAAGATTGGGGTAAGTTTTATGATCTTAAATCTTTACTTCAATTATGGTTAATTGTGATTAAGTGATGGTCTTGTATTGAAGTATACCTTATATTAAGAATGATGGGGTTTGTATGATGTTGAATTGAAATGTCTTGGCTATGCTTTGTGAGATGTTGACTAAGATGTAAATGTTATAAGGATGGTGATAGCTTACCAATGTGACTTATCATGAATGATTATGTAAATGTGTTAACCTCACATATATGAATTGTAATGAGAGGAAAATACTCAATTCAATTCTTATTGAGCTATGATGATGATGATTATATAAGGGATAGACCTTATGACTGCATTAATATATGATTATTAATAAATGTATTTAAGATATTCCAAAAAGGGACTTTAACTTAGCACCGAGTGAACTAGAGGAAGGAGTTTCCCTTACCACTTTGGAATGTAGGATCACTAATGTACTCTTGAGACTAGAGACTATAATGCATGTAGCATAAAGAGGATCCCAAATATATCTCCTAGTTCTTTAATTATGTTGACCCCATAGGAACACTAGCTAGTTGATCCACGTAGTTGCTATGTTCATGTTTTGGTATTACCTTGTCAAGTAGTCCACCTTCTTTCGTTATAGGTTTCCATGACACTGGATTCCACTTTAGCTCATGTGGTCAATGTCGGTTAAGGAGATATGTTCCCAAAAGGTAAAATAAAGTAAGGATGAACTCCAACTAGGATGACCTAAAGGGTTTAGCTTAGTCTAGGTAGGGGTATGGGACTCTACCTATACATTGCATTAGTTAACCTTGAAGGGAGTCTTAGGAGGATGTTCTTATGTATGTATATGCTTATATATGTATATGATACGTATAGGATGATCTTTCATGTTGATGGCACCTTATGATGTTGAATTAACTTATGAATATATATTTGGTCTCTATTGCTAAAGTATGATGTTATGTACTCTTAATTCTATGATATGATATGTGAAGTTGGATATCAGTTATGAATCTTGTTAGGTTAACTTGATTGAGTAAGATTATGGGGATTTGCTTAGTCATTGCACTACTGGACTTAATGAGGGTTCATGAGTAATTTTCTTGCTTTGGTTATGTTGTAATGAACACTTATTCATGCTTATTGATGTTATAACTTGATGATAGAGTTGTTTTGATTATATGTTCAAGTATGTTTGTATGCATGATTGGCTTGGCAAGATTTAGTATGGTTGGTCTTGTGGTGAACATGTTCTTGACTTAATAATACTCATTAATGACTTATATTGGTTATTGAATGTCCATAAGGCTTTTCAAATGTAAAATAGCATGCTTTAATGAAATGTCCCTTTTTAGCATAATTTTATTATGTGTGTGCATATGGTCTCATACTTAGTACAAGTGATGTACTAACCTCATTTTCTCCCTTTTCCCCAACATTTTAGTTTTCGATCATTGAAGAGATTTTGAGCGGACTTTGAAGGAAGACTTGGAATTCTCACTCATCAAAGTTGGGTAGGTCTTCACTTTTCGAGGGCAATGCCACTATCAAGCTATTGGGTGTTGTTCTAGTTACAAGACTTCTTGTTCTTTCCTTTTCATTTGAGTACTAAAGATTGTATAGCCTATATATGGCTTTATTACATTGATGTATAAGATATACCCAATTGATATACTCTTGTTTTGATGATTTATGCGATGAGACATCTGTTTAAGACTATGCTAAGTATCTTATATATCTATGTGCAATAAACGTACAAGACTATGTAATCTTCTTATATGAAGGGTCTATGTATACTCGATATGAATATATTATGTATGTGAAAGGCCTATGTAAACCTCAACATAGATATATAAAAGTTTCATATTTTTCTTCATTTAACCCATGTATGTAATGATCTAAGCTAAGAGGCTAGTCATAGTCCTTTCCGAGGACGACGATGCCGGTTACGTCTAAGGAGTGCTCCCCATATGTGAAAAGATGGTGGGAAGGGATCCATGAAGTCAATACCTCACACATCGAAGATTTCCACCTCTACAATGTTGCTTAGCGACATCTCATGTCTTCTTGAAATCCCACCCAATCATTGGCATTAATTTCAACCCTTCCTAAAAGCAATAGAATGTTTAGATAACGATGGGCCAAAAGAAACAAGATTGTAGTACCTTATGAGCAGTGCGCTCTCCTCCATGGTGACCTCCATATTAGCTAGCATGACAACTTCTAAGAACATGGTGAACCTCGAACTCCGGGATGACCCTTCTTACTACCCGGTCTACACCTTGCTTAAATAATAATTTTTCATCGTAGATATAAAAGTTGGCATCATGATTAAGCTTCTTCTTTTTTTGGGCGGTTTCACTTGGAGAATAATCACCACATACTATAAAATTCAAAATATCTACATGCCATGGAACTTGAGAGATATCTAATGTCATCAATTGTTCATCCGAAAATCCGTCCCAATGTGATTACCTTCATTCACATGTAAAAAGTCCTCCAGCCTAGATAAATGACTGCTATTTGGTTCTCAGTAGCTTTCCTCTCTTTGATCCTAAAGCCAAATTGCAATATCCATCAAATAAGCCTTGGTTTAACACCCTTATTATTGAATAGGTACCTAATAGCTGCATCGTCAATAAAAACAATCACATCCGTACCTACCAAGTACAATTTGAACTTGTCGAAGGTGAAAACTAAAGCAAGCATCTCATTCTTAGTCGGAGTGTAATTAGCTTGTGTAGAATTAAGGTTATTTCTTGCATAATAGATTGAATGGAAGAGTTTTTTTCTTTTTCCCAACACTACACCCACTACTATGTCACTTGCATCACACATGAGTTCAAATGGTAATCCCCAATCAGGAGAAATTAGGATGGAAACCTCAATTAAGTTCCTCTTCGACATCTCAAAATCTATCAAAAACATCTCATCAAAGACAACATTTACCACCTTCTCTAAAAGAATGATTATAGGTCTTGCAGTCTCTGAAAAGTCCTTGATGAATCTCAAGTAAAAAGCTGCATGACCAAGAAAACTATGCAACGGTATTACAGAAATGGGATGGTGCAATTTCTCAATAACTTCAACCTTGGCCTTATCAACCTCCAAAGAAGATTTAGAGACCTTTTGTCCAAACACTATACACTCTCTAACCAAAAAGTTACACATTTCCGAGTTTAAAACTAAGTTAGTGTCTTCTCACCTTTAAAGGACTTTATCAAGATTCCAAAGACATACCTTAAAAGAATGAGAAATCATCATGAACACCTCTATAAATTCTTCTACAATATCACGAAAAATGCCATCATACACCTTTAAAAAGTCGTCGGTACATTGCAAAGTCCGAATGACATGCGTTTGAAAGCATAGGTACAATAAAGACAAGTGGAGGTAGTCTTTTCTTGATACTGTGGGTCAATTAGGATTTGGTTGTAACCAGAATATTGATCTAAGAAACAAGTTGGTCAACTATCTGATCAATGAACGGAATGGGGTAGTGATTTTTCTGTGTAACATCATTTAGTTTCCGTTAATCCCTACAAATTTTCCACCCGGTCACTATTTTAGTTGGAATCAACTAATTATTTTCATTCCTTACAACTATCATACCTAGTTTTTGGGAACACATTGTACAAGAATGACCCACTTAATATCAAATATTAGGTACAAAATTCCAGCATCTGGACTCTTTATGACATCCTTTCTTACCACTTCTTTCAACACCGGATTTAGGCGACGTTGACATTGTGCTAATGGTTTATGATCTTCTTCCATTTAGTTTTTGTGTATAAATAACACCTGACTAATCCCATGAATATCAGCCATATGTCATCTAATCGCCTTCTTTTTTTTCCTTTAGGATCGTCAATGTCGCATCAATGTGTATTTCAGACAACTCTGCAAACAGTATCACAGGCAAAGTTTCATTAGTACCCAAAAAAATGTATACCTTAGGTGAGCAAGTAGAATTTTTAACTCCATCTTCGGTGCTTCTTCAATTGAAGGTTTTTGGTGAAGGTCCTAACTCACGATCTAATGACTCGACTTTATGCTTGTGAGGCTCCGCAGCTGCCACATTCAGACAACTTTCTCTCTTGAGGCTCAGTATCACACTCTTTCTCATGAACCACTAACAGTCATGCTAAAGGATCATCGGGCTCAACAACTTGTGATTCTACTATGACATCAACCATGGTAATAACAGACAACTATTTTCATAAATAGAAGGCCATTATAAAGCGCGGTAAACATTAAAAACATCAACCTTATCATGTGCCCTCATAGTTAATTGACCAATTGCTACATCAATTAATGCCATACATGTCGCCAAAAAAGGTCGTCTGAAGATGAATGGAACTTCATAATCGGGTTCAAAGTCGAAGACCACAAAATCTACCAGAAAAATCAATGAACGTAGTTGTCCTAACAAATCTTTTTCCATCCCCTCTTTCCTATAAATGGATCTATCAGCGAGTTGGAGGGTAACATTGGTTCTTTTTGGATTACCTGGCCCAAGCTTTTGAAACAAAGATAAGGACTTGAAATTAATACTTGCCCCCAAATGACATAACCTCGGGCATGCACACTTTTCCCAATAGTAATCTGAACAATAAACTACCCTGTTCTTTAAACTTTTTGGGCAGTCTATTTTGAATGTTAAAGTTTAACTCCTCAATGAGTGCTACAGCTTCATACTCCATGGGCCTCCTCTTGCTAGACACAATGTACTTAACATATTTAGCATACTTTAGGATACCCTGCAAAATGTCAACCAAAGGTAGATTAATTTTAACATGTTTACGAAGAGAGATAAACTTATTGAAGCATTTATCTTCATTCTGATTTTTTGTCCTTCGTCGGAATGGGGATGGTGATAACTTTTGAGGAGTGGGTGCCTCGACATTGGAGCTTTTTACTACCTCTTCCACATATTTTTGTTTTGAACTTACCTCTGCGTCTCTCTTCTTTGGATCTAGTTCCTCTAATTGCCGCCTACTTCTAGTACACACCACATGCAATTGTTTTTAGTTGGACTCAGTATCACCGAGCAGTCCACCTTGGGGAAACAAGTTCAATGAATTAGACATTTGGGCAACTTGTTTCACTAAACTTAATTGGGAAATCTGGATATTTCTGATGTTCTGATCCTGCTTATCTATTCAAGCATTTAATTTGGTCCCAAATTCAGTCATGAGATCTTGGATTAGATCTTCATAGGTCATCCCCCATTTTGGTGCACTAGGATTTTACCCTTCGTCGGGATTGTAGTATTGTTGCCCAGTACTTTGAGAACGGTACTAATAAACCCCTTGGGCCTGATTTTAGTTTTGGTTACCACCCCATGAGAAGTTAAAATTGTTCCTCCAACTAGGGTTGTAACTATTTCCATAATTTCATTGAACTCCACCTCTTGGAGCATTACCCACATAGTTTACGGAATTAGGGTTTGCCTCACATTGGTCAATTTCATGGGTTCAACTACCACATACCTCACACCAATTGATTTCTTATTATACAACGCACACCGGTGCTTTATTTTGAGAAAATTCTTTAAATTGTAACGCCATGTAATGCTACGTTGCATCTAATTTGGCATTTATTATTGTAGGTTGCTCTACATCTAAAATCCCTACAGCCTTTTGGGTTGTGGTTCTAGACATTTCCCACCTCATACATTGGGTTCCCTTCAGAAAGTTTATAGAGTAAGTCAAAGAACTCTTCACTTGTTACGGAGAGGGGTATGTCCACCTGCTGCACTATTAAGAAGAGCATGAACACTATATTCTAAACCCTCAAAGAAAGCGTTAGCAAGCACCTCATTGGTTTGCATATGGTGTGAGAAATCATTCAAAAAATGTTTTAAATGCGCCTATGCTTTGGTCATGTCTTCCCCTTCATTTTGGGCAAACTTTATTATCTCACCGCTCAAGTTAGCAATTTTCTTGGATGGGAAAAATCAACTCAGATACTTTATTGCTAGATCATCCCAAGAGTAATAGAGTTGGATAGTTCAGAATCTAATCAACGTCTTGCAGTACCTAACAATGAGTATCGAAACAAAGTAAGCTTCACGTAGTCCGATAATACTCCAATTGGGATGGATGTATTGGTAATGTCTATGAAATTCCTATGATAGATTTGAGGATCCTTATCGAGGAGACTAGTGAATTTCCCATTATAGTGGAGGATATGTACCATGCATTGTTTTAGTTCAAATCTACCCCTAATAGAGGTTTCCTATTACTAGATGCCAAATTAGCGGTGAGTGGGACTTCCACTTCATTTACATGACTTTCTTGGATGATAGGAACAATAGGGGGTTCTCCTTTGTTATTCAAGTTCCCTCCATCGTTCAGGTTTCTTTGGTTGTCCCCATTTGTCGGGTTATTAAAGTTGCCTTTACTATCCCCATCAACATTTCATTCAAGACCTAACCCTAATTCTGCATGTTGTCCCTGGTTAGCCATTTTCCTATGCAGGCATAAGGCTCGTTCAGGTTCGTTGTAAGGTTCAACAAAATCTCCTTTCAGAGTCAGACCTATAGAAAAAGTTCCTTCAATAAACAAGCTAAAATCAAGTAATTAATGCCTGAATATTCTAATTGAATACTTAATAATATTGAATATAAGTCAAAATCTAAGTCCTCGGCAGCGGTGCCAAAAACTTGTTTCTCCCAAAAACACACAATTGTACGTGGTCGCTTAAGTAGTATAGATTCTTCTGGAAACGAGTTTATCGTTCTCAAGGAACATATGATCAATTTATATTCACTAAATTCTACACTAAAAGTAAATTTTAACCTTTCAAAATGATGGTTTATTGGTAACTACTAATAACTACAAAATAAAAGTAAACAATTTCGCGCCTAAATCATGCTCTAGTTGTACAAACATTGGCACTCTGCAACCAACATCTATATGAGTCGTTTCAAACCTTCTAATAATCTTCTGCGTCATATCCTCAATATGTGACATATAACCTCCATCTTTCTTAGGTCCGAATTCCCAATTTTGAGGAGGAATATAAGATCCAACCCGATCGTTTATGTTGCCATAGTTGTTCCGATTATAGTTGTTGTCGCGATTGTATCACCCATGCCGGACATAATGACTCTCTCAGTTGTAGTTCCTAGAGTTGCGATCTTGATTTCCTTGACTTAGGTGCCAATTATCCATGTTGGATCTTGGGCGTTAGGTCTGAAATCCCCCATATGATCATTTACCACATAAGCATCCTCCTCGTAGAAATACTCCTCAACCGATGGTTAAGGTCTAGTCAAATAAATTACAACATTTACCTTCTTAGCACCTCCGCTCACAAGCTTCAACACTAACCCCAATTTTATTCTAATCTGTGCCGTCTCTTCATGAATGTCATTTGCATATTCGTCGCTATTTCTTAGACTGCAAATATGTTTCTACCAGTATTTAACTTTTCATATTTCATAGCTTTGTTGTTACATGAGATCTTCTCCAGTTTCTCCGTAATCTTCTCAAAGGTGTATTCACCATACGAACCCCCATCAATAGTGTCAAACACCACCATACCATTGTAATCCTTCCCTTAGTATGAATACTCTTTCAGCGACTCATCATCAATTCAGTTATTAGAACATTTCTAATGAAAAAGGTGAGTGTGTCTCAAGAACTACTCATAGACTCTCCAGGTAGGTCCATGATGTTGTTGAGCATATCGTTTTGTTTAATTCTTTGACACTGGAAAGATTTTGCTAATAAAGCCTCCTTCTATTGCTCCCATGATTACATTGATTTGTAAGGGAGTTCATTAAACCAATTCGCTGCATCATCGGTAAATGATTGAGGGAATACTCACATCCTGATAGAATTCATGTCCTAGTCTGGTCGACCTACACAACTTTTGTAGACCACACTAAGCTTGGCTATGTGATCATGAGGGTTTTGTGACGCTAACCCTGCAAATAAGAATCATGCTTTGAGCATCTACATCAAGATACTAGTTACAACAAAGGTGTGACTCGATGGTCGATTGGGTAGGACAAGATGTCCATTACAATCAACAATGTTGAAGTTGACTCGTATATGTTATGGGGTTGTGGCTCCTGTATCCTCAGTGAATCTCCCAGACAATTTTCAGCTGCAGCCTTGTTATTTTCCTTAACCACCCTTGTAAATTGCATCCCAGCACCATCACCTAATTCTCCTCCGATGGGGTTGACTTGTACTCCTTGATTATTCATTCTTCGTAGTGTTTAGTTAAGTTCTAGATCATAAGGAGAGAGTGGTTCTCTATAGCACTATGTACTTGGCATACACTAGAGTTGGAACCTGAAAGAGACCATAAGAAAAGAAAAAGTAAAATTAGGAAATAGTTTCAATAATGTCATTAAACACAATCTAAAATCCAATTTCCCTAGTAGAGGTGCCAAAATTTGATAAGCTCAAATTACACCTCCCTAAAGAAGTATAACTGATTTTTAACAAGTAAAGAACCCAACTTGTGGGTTGGGGTCGATCCCACGAGGAAAATGGTTTAGACTTAAACTTAACTAATAATAATATTCGTTTAGCCAATGTATTTCGAGAAATAAGTAATGAAAAGAGGGATTTGTGAACAAATCCAAAAAATTAAGTAAGTAATTAGTGAGCAAGATGCAAACTTTAGTTGTTATTAAGATGAGAAAGAAAGTAGGGCATATGTGTTCCCCATAAGCTCATAACGCTCTATTCCTGGTAATAGCAACCCCTTCCTAGTGTATTACATGCAACATGGTAAGTTAGGTATCTTCAAATACTTGGTCCGGCAAAAACAAAATTTCACACTGCACTTTGGTCCGGCTACGTGTGTAGAATTTACTAACCCTTACCTTTACCTCATATTGGACATCATATTGATGTATGGCCAAGTTTTAGCCCTCGCACCAACTAAAACTAGACTATTAGTTAGTATTACACTAATTATATGTTAATAATTCTTTTCTTATTAAATATCTCTTTGGCCCGGCAAGTGGCAACAAGGTGATTTTCAACATTGTCCACCGTTAAAAAGACTTCTAATGGAAAGAATTATCAATGCATGCAATAACACTATTCATGGATTGCTTATGTACTAGTCATACTTTGTTAATCGCTCATGGTTCTGACAACCCTAGTTGTGGATTTAGTTAACAATATTCGCAAGACCACAATTCATAAATTTACATGAAAGCGTCATGAACTTGTTTAAGAATAAGAATAAACCCAAACTCTCAATTAGGATTGCAAAACAAAAATCCTCAAAACGTACTTTTGAAATCAACAATTGGATAAAGTTTTCAAGATTAATCTCCTAAAGTAATAACTAAACAAGAATAATAGTTTCTAACCCCAAAAAACGAGGTTTACATACCCTATATATAGAAAAACAACTCCTAAATTAAGAAGAGAAAAAATAAGGAAATAAATGTTTTAGACGCGTCTTTGATCTATGAGACTAACGGTCCGTAGGTCCCTTCTGTGACTCAGGATTTAGGAAAATTTGTGTCTTGGACCGCCGACCTCGGTCCCAACGGGCGGCGTGTATGGGGAAATAGAGGTGGGGAGATGCGGGATGGAATGGGACACTGTTTAATCCCGCTCAACCTGACCCTCCCCCCTCCCCCTCCCTCCAAGTTGGTGGGGAGTTATATAGGGGTATGCACAAATTTTTGATATTGATTTTTCTGATACATTTGCTCCTATTGCTAGATTAGAAACCATCAGATTATTGTTGGCTATTGCTGCACAAAATGGTTGGAAAGTGTTTCAGTTGGACGTTCAATCTGTATTCTTGAATGACTTTCTTGAGCAAGAAATTTATGTTGAGCAACCTCAAGGATTTTTATTGTTATTTCACTATATGTAGATGATCACTGGTTACTTGAAGTAATAATGAACTTGTCAAGAAATTTAATAGAGATATGCGACATACTTTTGAGATAACGGATTTGGGAGAATTAATGTACTTTCTAAGAATAGAAATCAAGCAAGAGCACAATGTAGTGTTCATCTGTCAAAAGATGTATTTAAAAGATATTTTGACAAAGTTTAGAGTGGAAAAATTTAAAGAGACAACTACTCCAATGTGTCAGAAGGAGAAGTTGAGTAAGAATGATGAAGTTGAGAAAGTGGATGAGACTCTTTACAGGAGATTGGTTAGATGTCTCATGTATCTTACTGCAACTAGACCCGTCATTTTTTATGTTTGATTTTCTCCAGCTTCGTAGTCATCTTCAACATATTTGTAAGCTAAAATTTTTAACAGTTTGTTCATCATACAATCATGTGCAATCTAGTTGCTTAGATATAGGCTTTTGTTATTTTATTCTTGCTGTATTTAAACACCATTACTTCAATTAAAAATCATCTTTCCACCAGAATGTATTTTCTTCTCTTCTTTCTTTCCTTTATTTTTGTTTGTAGAGTTGAAGTTCAATCAAATAACTCCTACAAATGTCTTTCATTTATTTAACTCCATTTATGATGAATGAAAACTCATAAGTTCCTATCACATATTGCACCCAAGTTGATTATGCTTAGCTCCACCGTATAGTCAGTACACACCACATACTTTTCTTTGCGTTGCAGCCCTTTTTGATGTAGATTCAGGGGTTCTCTCAGACTCATAGCAAGACAGGCTGCAACTTTCCAGTAAACAGATGGTGAGTCCTCATTTGGAGACTTCAAAAAGTAGTTAGTAGTTAGGTTTTTCGTCAAGACAAATAATTGATTTGCGATAGATGGGATTTATTTTACGACAAAACTTATATGTTCTTTATTCTAGATAGTGGAGAGTTTACGTTAGACATTAGTTGTTAAGTTCCATGGATCTTTCAACCATATCATTCAGATATATGCTAATTATTGCTTCAATTAATTCTGTTTTAGTTCATTAGCAGCATACTAGCAATAAGGGTCCGCTTGGGGTAATTTCTGATCCTATGTGCCGGTCACAACTACTGTAGACTCAGATCGTGAAGCTAATTTTTTTGTTTTTTCTATCAATTGATAGAAAGCTTACAAGGACGAGCGGATAAAAAAGGAAGCCGCTTCAAAGCTCGGTTTTGTATATAGTTACACAACAACTAATTGCTAAAAGTACAAAAGATGTGACTTTCCTAATGTTTTTCAAGTAGAAAATCCACTTAGAAATTTCAAGGAAGCAAGAAATTTTCTTAAAGGTAAAGACAATCTTCTAAAAATAATGTTGAAGGAGAGTATACTGCTTCAATGAGAAAAATGATTGGATCACCAATTAAGTAGAGTCCTAGGATCGCACAATAAACATTCAATCAACCATCATTGCAATACTTGGTCGATCTTTAGTTGATGTAACTGGACAACAACTAATTGCTTGAGTTTTATTTGATACATTTAACTGTTAAGACTTAAGCTTAATTGAATATTTATTAGTGTGAACTATACTCAGATCCAAAATTATTGAGAGAATATGTTCTTTTTTTTTGTCTCTCGAAATTCTATAGCTCAACACAATATTCACTATATTTGGAAATAAATTCATTAAAACAAAGTAAGAGCATTCACTAAATGAAGGGAGTAACAAGAACAACATAAGCAAGCTTCAGGATACGAAGGATGTCATAGAACATCTTTGTCTTGCTCCTCATGATTTCATCTCCTTGCTTTATTAGTTTTTATTGACATAACCAATAGTTGAAACCTTGATTTTTTAGAAAATTACCTTAGGACCTTGGGTGAAATATTTTTAGTATTATTTTTCCATTTAGAAGCCCCGCAAATTTCGTACTCAGTTTAGTGTGCTCTCCTGATTGTTTTTTGTCTCTTGAAATTCTATAGCTCAACACAATATTTGTTATATTTTGAAATTAATTCATAAAACAAGGATAGAGTTCCAGAGATCACTGGAATCTCGAAACGACCAATTTGCAGCTCTACACAAACAACAAACAATTGTACTCCGATAGCACTCAAAAATTATAGTTACCCGACAACTCCATTCCAACAGATATATCTTTTATTACAAAATCATCTTTCTTTATACGTTAATGACACCTAATTAATATGATGTGATTTCTCAAAATGACTAACCTAATTAAGGAATTGAATATGCTTCATACATTGCGTCCATCCAAGAGAATAGAGAAGTAGAGTTTAAGAACTTAAACATATAAGCTACGTGAGAAGTTTCTAGTATATTGCTGTTGCGTTTCTCACTATGGTCATGATCAAGCTGACAATAAACACAAAATTTTGTTTTGTTATCATGTTGACTACATGGAGTGTGCCTCTATATGGATGTGTTCTCTTCTTTTATCCTTTCTTTTCCCTTTCTTCTAGGTCTTTGCTTGTATAATCATTCTACGCTTATTTGCTTAATTCACCAACATTCCAAGCTTTGGTTTTCCCAGGTGAGATGCCATATTATTTCGGAGAAAGTAAAATATTTTCTTGATATTTTATAATATGTAAGGAATTGGAAACTACAATTGTCATTTTTGAGTAAATATCGAATGCACAAATATAATGCATATAACTTAAAGAATTGTTCGCTTTCTTATTTCGATAATTAAAGAGAGATGATGTACTATTATTCCAAATACATATGAAGAGAAAAGACATAAAGTGACACCTGAAGTTGTCCCGAAATTTCAAAAAGACACCTAAACTATGCAAGTGTCTTATTACCTCCCTAAACAATTCTGAACTGATATTATTACATCATTTTTTGTCCATCTAGCCTGGAGAGTGTATGCACTCTCTTAAAGAGCGTGAATAAATTAAAAAAAAGAATATAATTTTATTTTTACAAGAATTTTACTATAAAATATATATTTTTATTTTTCTTATTATTTTAACTTTTTCTCCTTATTATTTTTTTCTTTTCTTTCTTCCTTCTTCAAAAATTCATTGTCATATTCATTAACTTATCACTTTCAATGTCACTTTTTACCACAACTCCATCTCTCTTATTCTACTATTAGATTAACCCAGTTCGATTTTAAAATTATATCTAGATATTTTAATACATTTCGAACAATGTGATAAACCCATTAGATTTCACGATAATTAGTAGACATTATTTAGTTTTTAATCCAATTTCTAATTAAACTTTTTCAGTTTTCGGATAAATCTTATGCTTTCAAAATTATCATTTCTAGTTTTGAATTTATATGAAAATGAGATAAATTAAATGATGATACCTTTAAAATTTTGAGCTTAGAAAAATAATTAGTTTTGTTATCAATAACTCAAAAAAATCTAGAAAATAGTATAATTTTGGAAAGTAAGAAATTTGACCAAATAAGAAGAAGAAAAGAGAAAGAAAATGGAGGGGCTCAACTTTATATGGGTGTGGGGTTAGGTGAGGATGGGAGGTGAAGATGAAAAAATAAAGAAAGAAAATGGAGGGAGCTTGAAAGTTGGGGTAGAAGATGAATTAAAATTGAAATGAAATTATAGTAAAAACAATAAAACTAAAATAAGTAAAAAAGTAAGAGAAAGAAATAAAGAAAAACTTAAAATGAAAAAAAAAATATTTCAAATTGAATTAACATGTGTCACACAATGATTGGTGTGTGATTACACGTGTCATTTAAAATTTGGAATTGATCCGAAAATGATGTAATAATATATGTTCGGAATAGTTTAGGGAGCTAATAGGATATCTGCATAGTTAAGGTGTCTTTTTGAAAATTCGAGATAACTTCAGGTGTCACTTTATGTCTTTTCTCAACATATGAACTAACTACTAGAAAGAAGAAAGCTATTAAAAAAGATAACTTTTCTTGGAGCATACACTGTGACTCAAACCAATTTAAAAAAGGAAAAAGATAAGAATTAATAGTCAGTCTAGATTTAACAACACTAACCGGAAAGACCTTAAAGGTAGAACTCCTGCATAGTTGACTTTACATTCTCTTTCGCCTAAGATCCAAGAATGCTTTGTCCAATGGCAGGACTTCGATAAAGGTGAGGATGGATTCCTGGGATAGCAGGGGTTAAATAACTTGTGAGGCCTGCCTCTCTATTTTTCACATCAACACTTTCATGATATTCCATGGCTTTCTCACTTGCCAATACGGATTGATTATCAAGTTCCCAAAAATCTCAACAAGTTTATAATTCCTTTGGACATACAGAGAGGCTTCCAGAGGATCACTACCATTGCCCACATAAGGGAACTCATTTGCATCCTTATTGGTATTCTTCTGATTACTTTCACGCTGACCTCCCTGGCCACAATGGGAGCTATGATCTTTACCACCGTATTTCCCAGAACAACCAGTCACATTCACAGGCCTGTCAATAGTCAAAACTCTTCCAAGATGTTTTTCATAAAATCCATTAAAAAAGACTCTCCATTAATAAATGATTCCCTCATGCCTCTATATTTTCCTTTAAATAAAGGAACCAACCCACCAAAGAACAAGATGAAGAATAACACACTAAGGAAGATAACATTGCAATTTTTCTTGTTCTAACCTACTCTTCTTTTTCTCCAATTTCTTGTTACTTTTTGGCGGGGATGCTAGTGCCTGTGATTTTAATTTTGGAACGGGAACCAGTTGCACTTGATATCCTTGTTGGTTCATCATATAATATGGTGTAAATGACATCCATGGCGGAAAATAGGGATTTATCCCGGGGGGTGGCAGCACCTGCGAAGGTACACCAGTAGTCTAGTACCTCCAAGTTTTGACTTTAGAGTAACATTTTCCTCCATTGAAAATCATAAATTTGTATTCAAATGTTGAACTGTTGATTGAAATATCCTAAACTGATTCTCTAAATCCTAAACACAGTGTTTTTTAATTTTCCTTCACAAGTGAGCACTTCCCTTGATCCTAATTTTTCTAGTCATCCTCTTTTCGTCCACATCATTGTTAACTAAATCTTCCCCACGAAAATATCCTGAGATCGAATTGAATTTTCTTGAAGCATCATCAGAACTCCCCATCAATTGACTCTTAGGTTCATAAAATCTATTCGGGTCATTTGACTGAGTCCAAATTCGTCTACGACCCGAGAAAGTAGGGAAGAAAACTAGGGTTTTGAAATGCATCTTCATTTGTAGGATTTGGAAAACTATCATTGAATGATTTATAAAAAATAATGGCATCGGTTGTGAAATTTAACAGTTTGAAATTCCATAGGGAAATTTTCAAAATTGATCTTCGCGTAAAAGGTTTTTTTAGCGTCATTGGCTAGTGGTGTGTTGTGAAATTGGATTTTAGAATTCTTTAGATAGCTCTCTGTCTTAGGAATCCTGCGTTGGCGGAGGTTTCCGCCGCCCTGGCGGGCGAGAAGCGACTAAATGTCGTTAATATACCCTTAAACGACCTTATTTGGCACCGGGTGACTCCAAGTCATTTTTCACCATTCTTGAGGCTAAATGTAAGCTTTTCACTGCAGAATCCATTTTTTGATCTGTCAAAAGGTAATAGAATTGGTTAATCTTGATGGGGAAGGGTTTTTCTATAGATTCTATGGTGGAAACAACCCTAAATTGGGTACGTGGGATCATTGGCATGATCTAGGGTTCACACAATTGTTAGAAATACAGGTAATTAGTGAATATGTATTGATTCCCGTATTGTATTTGATTGTTTGTAGACCATGAACAGGTGGTAAGATTTTTGATAGGTAAAGATCACGATTCTTAGGGTTTCAAGCTTGTTTCGGGGTAGGTAATAGTTGTGATTCTGTGATTATACGATATATGCATGTTCTTGTTTCATTATGATACTTGTATGTATATAATTGTTGCATTATTTATCACACTTGTTGCAAATGAGATAGATAAATGATTATCTTACATGAATCATTCTTGATTGTATGACTTGAAAGTATTCTTGTGTTTGTGATTGTGGTGTGTTGATGGATCGGATTGCTACATTTCAGCATATCTAACTGGATCCAATTGCCACGTTCCATCATAAAAATGAGATCAGGTTGCCATATTACGACATAATTATGGGATCGAGTATCACGTTTTGATGCACTAAAAGTTTGTATTTGGGTTCCATGAGAGTACCAACTACTTGACATAATTATGCAATTTGAGAAATATGAAGTTGATCGTTATTCGTAAATGTTGATAATACTCTATATGCTGATATATATCCATGTTATTATAATGTTATTTGACTTGTTTATGTTCGACTTATTGGGATATATAGACACGTGATCCTACCATTACACGGTGGTTGTGTACTAATAATGCACGTGCTCTTATTTTGTTGAGTACAATGTATCTTCCGGTGGCTATTGACACACCTCGCTTAGAAGCACTGTGATCGTTGCTATCAAAATCAAGGGTGAGCTAGCATCGTCTAGGCTGCTTTTGCTATTTTTGAGTCTATGTCCACATTTCAGACTTAGACTAGTTTTTAGATGTTTTTATGATAGTTGGGCTTATGACCCTTTTTGTCTTAGACTTTGTTATCGTCTAGTAGTTTTGGTAAATTGACTATTAGGTTCTAGGATGTTCACTTCCTCATCATTTAGTTAGTACCATATAATCCTTGTTTATGTTTATGGGAACTTCTCGTTTAGTTTATTTAACTTGCTTTCGTAACTTCAATGTCTTAGTTTTGGTTTAGTTGCTTGAATTGTGTCGTAGTAGTGGTTCTCCCGCCGGAGAGTTAGTGTGGGTGCCAGTCACGACGGTCGGGTTTGTGACAAGTACACTTGAATTTTTTAGTTATGACATTATAATTATAATTGATTAGGTTAATTTCAATCATATATACATATAATAGAGAACACTAGGCCCGCCTACGTGGCACAATCACAAACAAGGATTTCCCTTTAACTTTATCTATTACCAAAACTAGCCTTCGCCTTTTCCGCCTACGTGGCGCAATCACAAATTTGTTTTCCCCTTTAAATTTATCGATTTCCAAAACTAGCTTTCCCCGTTTATTGAAAAGTTATGATTTTATGAAAAGTTGCGACTTTTGCAAAAAGTTGCGACCATTAGCGAGAGTTACAACTTTTATGAAAAGTTGCGACTTTTATGTAAGGTTGTGACCTTTTCAAAAGAGTTGTTACCTACACTTCATTTAATACAAATAGTGGGATTTTCTTCCACTATTATTTGTAGACTTTTTTTTATATAGGGTAGTCTATTTCAAATACATTAACTATGTTTCTTATGAAGTTTGTTTCATTCCGTAAATCTATTAACAATTTCAGCAAGGATGATGGAAAATCGATCTTTTCTTTCTTCCCTTCATACAAGTTTCTTCATATAAACAAAAAAATGATTTTAATCGCAATTTGACATTACTACTCTTTCACCTCTTAGTCTACAATTGATAAAACTTCTAAAATTGTTCGATTCATTATATTTAGTTCTTTAATAACAAAACATTTTTTTTTGCCACTATTATTTTTAGGTTTTTTCGCTAGAGGGGAGTTGAATTTAAATACATTAAGTACGATCCTATGAAGTGTATCTCATTCCTCAAAGTTTTCTTCCTCCAATCGAATGAAGCTTAATCTTTTACTGTAAGTCATAGAAAATTCATGTATCTATTGCTATTTATTTTTCTATTTTGTTGTCTTTTTTTTAACTCAATTAAAAATTTCAGTGAGGATGATTAAAAAATTATTTTCTATTTTCTCTCTTTCTATTGTTTTATTCGTATATTTTTTGGGAAAATTTCTTGTGGGTTTTGCTATATTTGATAGCACAGAACAATAAATATGTGATAACTTATATGGAACTAATCCTGATATTTGTTAAAAGAACCAAACAAATTGCTTTCTTCTTTGCCACAGTTCATATATTATTTTGATTACTCATTGTTAGGTACAAACATTTTACATGCCATTGCAACCTTCCTAAAATATTGGCATAGAGACAATAAGTTAACTTCTTTTATCGCAAGTTAACTAATTTGTAATATTTCTTCATCTCTTCTTTTCAGGTATATAAGAGATCAAATTTTCTCGAAACTAATAAATGTCAAAAACACACTAAAACAAAAATATTTTTTATCGGTAATGAATATGCATACTAACAAAAAGTGCTAGATCCTTTACCTAAATTAAGTAATTGTCATTAGATGCAATTTTGCTATAAACTTTTTCTAAGGACATTTATAATTGTCGCTAAATTTCATTTTTGCCCTAGTGACTTACTCTTTATTTCAACAAAGTTTTATTTTTTTGCTTTTTTGATAAAGAAGTAATATCTCTTTCTTTTGGCTTCTTTCAATTAAACTTGTGAACTGTAAACTTGGATACAGACCGGCAAATTATCTTTTTGAAAAATATGTTAAGCAACATGAGTTTTAATTCTTGATTGTTAGGAAAGTAAGATTCTCTTTCGTATTATTTGTGGATATTTTTGAATTCAAGAACTCATAATATTATGCTTTGAGATTTGAATATATTATGTATAAAAAATTTTGTTTAGAATATCCAGTTATGAATGATGTCGCCTACTGCTTGATTGATAATTACTTTCATTCTTTGTAATTGCATAGTATAACTATAACAATAATTATGGTTTAATTCCAAGTAAGTTCGACTGGTGATATGAAACCTAAGAAATAGTAATGACTATTCTGAGACGATGAGGAAAAACATTTATGAGACTAACAATTTTAGGGTCATAAAAAAAGAGCAGGAGGTTCTCCATTTGAATTAGTTAATCATGTTCTTGTATGGATATGATGTTCCACTTCACCTTGGAGAGTTGTTGTTCGAGATTTTTTGGTCTCTTCTTTAACGTCTGATGCTGGTCTTTATAAGTTCTTGAAATTTAGAAAATTTCATTACTTCTAACCAACTATTTCCATGGATATCTCTTAGACTTCTTTCATATACTTAAAATATCTCTATGACTCGTAATTTTTGTTTTAAAAATCAAAACTAAATATGTAACACTTAGAAGGTTTTGGATTGTATTAAGTTAAAATGATCTTTACAATGTAGTGTATTTATTGAAAATCCAAATGATCAATGTGAGCTTATTAACATAGTTCAATTCCGTGCGAAGCATGAGTAATTTACCTAGTTAGAGTATAAGACAAAATAATGTATGAAGATCTTCCAATTCGGTGACTCTTTGAATTTCGGAAACAAAATAAAATTTTATGTATCATGATTCAATGTACTCCACTAATAATTTTGGTAGGTGAAAAGACATCCAAATATTACTATAAGTACCAGTAAATTGCTCCCTATATCATCATATTCTTTTCTTTTCTATCATCTATATTCTCTTTTCTTCTTCCTAGATAATCATATTGATACATGTCGTCAAGAAGCTAACTAAGGAGAAGAATAAATAGCTTCATTCTTAAATTAAGAAGAGAAGTTTTCTCACAATATAGTTCAAGTGTTAATGTTAGAAGTATAATATATTCCTTTTTAGCAGGATTTCCAACTACACCCTCATACTTCACGGGGGTCCTATAACCCCACTGAATTATTTGAAAATGAAATAACTAGTGCCTTAAAATGTCATAACCAGATTTGTGTCTTGTGTTGAATCACACCCACTTTACACGTGTATTTTACCAGTAGATCTTTCTTTAAGAGACATTCTTTTTCTCTTTATTCTTAAACCTTTGTTATGTATTAATATTTTAAACCTAACTATTTTGTAAGAACTTTGATTTGGAGAAAAAATTTGGGGGTTATATTGGGTGCTTTCTTTTGTCTTCTCTAGAGGGATATGTCATTGTCGCTGGCATAGTCTGAGAATTTCACCGCCGCCACCATCTCCACCTACGCCTATGTTGTTTATCCGCCTTCACCGTTAGCTCCTCCACTTACTCAAAGAGATCTCTACCATTTCTTTCAAATAATAAAGCTTGAAAAAGAGAGTATTCACACCACCACCAAGGCCACTATGAGTCTAATCTGATTGAAATTATTTTTTGGTGATTGAAGATAGTGGATTTGATTGTTTTTTTCATAATTTTAACGTGACAGTTGTTAAGAAATTTACACAATTGATCCGGTAGAGAGGTGGCAATGGCGCATCAAATTTGGGATGATAAGGGTGGAGAGATTTGGCATATGCTACCATATAGAAGAAAGAAATTAAATTTGTATTTGTGTGTACGTGCGTGCGTGCATGTGTAGGTGTGCGGGTGCGTGTGTGCATGCGTGCGTGCGTGTGTATGAAACAATTAATTTAAAGAATATTTTATTATTGTTTTGGTGATCACTCTGTGAAAGAGTGTGAAATACGCTCACTTTGGGAGATAGGCATTTAGGGAAGATATAATTTCAGTCTTATAAATTTCAGAGGGGTAATAGGATCCCCGTAAAGTATGAGTGCGTAGTTGGAAATCTGGCTATAGATGGTGGGGTTTTTTGGCCATTCTTTATTCCTTTAGGAGTTTTTTATGTTAGCGCGCTTATGATTTTAAATTTTGTTTTTCCATTTTGGAGTTAATGTATGGTTTTCCAAAATAAATTTGGTATGTAACCCATATTTTTCTGTAATTCTATATTATTTTGTATAGTTATGGAGTTTTTTTCTTTGTTTTTGTGTTATTATTCTTTTAAGTGCTACTTGATTCACAAAGATTTTATTAATACATGATGAGTTTGATAATACTTAAATAGTTTAGCAATATAAATTTTTTTAAATACAAGTAATTTAAATGAGATTGCTGAAAGATTATTACTTTGAATGAAAGATTTTTATTGTGTTACTTTATCGTCTATCTAACATAATGTTGTGAATTATCATGCACCGAGGCTATCTCCTTGACGGAACACGAGACCTAGGATCAGGAGTAACCTCAAGCTAAGCCTGAAACCTGCATATAACAAGCATACTGAGAATATCTAAGCAAAACATGAACTAATCCTGAGGCTAAATCAATTCAGAACTGAAGGTGGGGAATACCCAAAAACTGATTGAATGTATATAAAACTTGATAAGAGTTAAGAGATATTGGACATTCACTCAAAGCTAAAGATGAATCTAATACTATATTTGAAAATTCACTACTGACTATAGTTGCTGGGACATGCCCCCAACAAACCCTAACAAAACATAAAACTCAAATAAAAGACTGAATATGAAAGATAATATGTATATTGTCCTCGAAGTAAAAGGACTCATCATTGAAGGTATTGGATACGGATGGGAAACCAATCAATGCATGATTTGGATTCTGAATTCCTGAACCTACATAACGAAAGGATGTAGCACAACGTATGTGTTAGTACTTATAATGTACTGAGCATGCATGATATAGAAAAAATCTAAACAAATATATAGGCCAAACAAAGCATAGCTGAGCAATGACATAATTTGAACATAATGTAAATTCTGAATTACTGAGTTGAATGCAATGACCAAGTAGTTATTATATACATGATATGTTTTTTTTAAAAATTATACTAATAGACATATCTATTGGTGTTTTATTAATAGAAAAAAATATAAAAATCCTCAATAGGGATAAGTACAAGCAAGGGGGCTAGTCCTTACCTTTCTAGTCCAAATAACGTTATGAACCTCTACTAATTAATAAGAACTAGAGAAACTACGTATTCTACGACCATCAATGCGTTAGTAGCATACTCTATGATGATAATACAAATGAGGATACTTAAATAGTGCAAAAATATAAAAGCCAAGAAGAAAGTGGTGTTAGAAACCTCAACCTTCCTATTATAAATGTATGAATTAAAATAAATAGGTTGTATGTTTAAAGTAACATAAAGTATTTTCCTTTTGACTTTTTCTTCAAATTTGTCTTACAACACTTGATAGTTCATCACTTTTTCTTGGGCTTATTGAATCTTGTTAAATCTATTGACACTGTCATATGATTTTTCTTTTCCAGTGGCATCGATAGTTTCCTTGGAACAAACTCTCAGGTCAGTATACAATCCCAACTATGTTGCCTACCATGTGTATTCTTTTTGCTTTTGTTACTTCCACTTCTTTGATGCCTAGGTGAGATATCCCCATCCCTATCCACTTTATTAAAACATTCGTCTACTATATTATCTTCATCATCCTCATCAAAAGAATCATCGCCCAAATCCATACCATAAACATTAGTGGGATTAACTCCTGATGCTAAGACTTTGCTGCATTCTTCTTTGCAATCTCACTTTTAGGCACAAATTCTAAAGCTTCTGGACTGAATTTTCCATTCAAAATAGGAGGTGAGACCTGCACTTCTTCATCAACCAAATCATCCCACCTAGGAGCACTCATCTCCCATTGATTTTCATTTGAAATAATTGAATTATTTATGACATTAGCTTGAGAAAGTGATGACATACCTTAGACCAAATTTTTGTCATTCCCTTTTGGAAAAAATGAGTTGTACAGATTTATCTTGAAGTTCCCTAAATGACTCCAAAGATTGGGTAGGGAACTCGTGAGATAAGGTGTTCAAAGTGAATATGGATGACTTCATCGCTAAATTGGATTTGAGTTCCATGGGATCCTCACATTCTTGCATAATATTATTTACTTCAGCAGTAGAAATGTGTAATGTTGGAGCCATAACATTACCATCTTTTCTGTTATCCTTCAACAAAACATCAAAACTTTCGAGCATAATAGGTCATTTGAGAAATTCCTTCATGAACCTAGATAAACATTAGGTGATCCCTTCCTAGGTATAACCATGTTCCAGTTCTTTTTGCTGCAGGTTGCTCTCCCTTTGTTCAAAGCCTTGACCAACATTATTGCTAATGAGCCATCAATTTCCTCACTCGTTCTCACATTCAGGTTTACCCCCTAGACGTAACCGGCGTCATCGTCCTCTTTGAGGACTAAGGCTAGCCTCTTAACTTACATCATCACATTCATAAGTCAAATTTAGCGGAAAACTTAAAATATGTATTACTTCTACTTAGAGGTTTACATAGACCTCTATATACACATAATATATATATTTATAGAGTATACATAGACCCTTCGCATAGGAAGGTTACATAGCCTTCTAATTTTATTGCACATAGTTATATACATAACTATCGTAATGATTATATCATCTCATACCATCTAAAGATCGTATCTATTTTGGCATATCCCTAAATCAATGTAATTCACATATACGCCTATATAAATCTTACTCAAAGAAATTGTAATGAACTTAAAAGTCTTAGAAAAAAAAGTAACTTAATAAGCAAGATATTAGCATCGTGCTCGGAAAGTGAGGACCTACCCACTTGGATGGTAGAGAATATCCAAGTCTTCTTCAAGTTGTCTTGAATGAGTCTTCAATGACCGGAACCTAAAATTTTTGGGAAATTGGAAGAAAATGGGGTTAGTACGCCACTTGTACTAAGTATTAGACCATATGCACATATAAGATCAAATATGCCAGAAAGGGACATTTAGTTTAAAACATGCTATTTTACCCTTTAGAAGTCTTATGCATAATCAAGCAAGTCATACCAAGCAACAAAACATGCTTACTATCTCAATCAAGTAATATGCCTACTATCATACTTGAACTCATAATCTACTACAACCCTATCATCAAAGAATGACATCCTAAGCATGAATAAGATTTAACAATATCATAATTAGCAACTTTAATACCATAATCCAAATACATATTCATAAGGATAATCATCATCATGTAATATCATATAGTGTATCATCAACATATTATTATCATATACATCATTATCATATACATGCATAATATCAATTCCCTAAAGCTTCCATCAAGTCCCACTTAGTGCAATGCATAAGTAGAGTCTCATACCCCTACCTAAGCTAAATAAAACCTCTCAAATCACTTTAGTTAGTTTATACTTAATTACTTTATTTTAGATTAGGGAACACTTGCCTTAACCGACATAGACCACAAGAGATAAGTGTGGAATCCGGTGTTGTAAAATCTTACACCGATGGAAGGTGGTATAGTGGCCAAAGTAAAACCAAACATAAACATAGATTTGTATGTGGATCCACTAGTTAGTCTTCCTATGTGGACAACATAGTTCAAGAACTAAGAGATATTATTTTTCCTCTTCATACAACTTGGTAATTGGGGTCTCCTCTTATGGGAATCTATTTGATGAGTATTCCTCTAATGGAAGTCAATATCTCATGTAGAACTATAGGGTGAATCTTCCTCTTTGGGAAGTCATCACCTCCAAATGTCAAGTTCACTCGGTCCTAAGCTAAGTCCCTTTATTGAAAGGTCTTTAAGTCTTAATTTTAAATCATAACTTAGTTTAGGTCATAGGGTCTACCCCTTGTATAATCATCATCATCAATAGCTCAATAAGAATTGTATGAGTATAAGTCCTTTCATTACAATTGATATATAAGTGAGGTTGGCTCATTAGCATTTCATATCATAATAATGCACATTGATAGTCATCACCGTCCTTATAACACATACACCTTAATAAACCTCACAACATAGTCCAGACATTTCAATTCAACATCATACCATCCTATAAATCCTAATACAAGGCATACTCCAATATAACATCATGACTTACCACAACTAATCACAGTTGGAAGTAAAGATAGAGATCATAAGACTTACCAAGTCTTCTTCATAGTTCATCACTTAGGCCTTACCATAAACCCTCAATTCAATTCAATTTACATGTACCACATCTTAATTCAATAACTAACATGATAACAAGACTAAAGAAGTTACTAGACCATAATTCATTACTAAATTAAAGCTTAAGACAAGATACTTAGGTCAATTATGATGACCTACATCACTTCTCAAGAACTAGTATGAAAGACTACAAATCGTCTTAATTTATTCATGATTAGTGTAACAACATCATCTAATAGTGATTTAACCAATAATCAAGTCAATATAATCAATCCCAACCTAATTCACATCAAGATCAAACCTAGGGTTAAGGGTTAAGGATTATGGTCTTCAATTTTGACCAAACCATCACAATTTATCATAATCAAGTTAAAATACATGTTAATATATTCATTAAATGCTAAATAAACCATAAAAAAACTCAGTTCATAACATCAAATTCGTAATTGAATGAAACCCACTTGAAAACTCAACTTTTAGAAATACTTTGAAGGAGCCCTTTGAGGAATGAAGTCTCAAAGGTGAATTAGATCTCATACCTTAATTTTTTATGAAGATTTGATGGTGAAATAGTCCCTTTCCAGCCCCAAAAACCTCCCCCTAGCTTGTCTTCAATGGTGTCTTCCAAATAGAGAGAGAAAGAAGAGAGAAGGTAGAGAGTTTATTTTGTGAGGTGTGTTTACACTAATGAGGGTTGGGGGTCTTTATAATGGGGATTAATTAATTTAGTTAGAATCCCTTGAACCTCTAATTAATCACCTAACCCCCTAAGTAATTAAATTTGACTTAACTTAATTGTTCAGAAAAATGGACCCTCACAGATGGAACCCCGTCAACGATCCGTCTGTGAGTCGACGGGCACTGTGCCTTCCATGCTGCAAAACCGTCATTGAGTTCATAAACTCTGCATCTCAGCGTCTCCAACATTTTGGATATGCCTAGGATGACATTTGGCATCGATGCCCCGTCGTTCCACACATGAGCTGTTGATGTCTCTCGTGGTTGCGTACTGCCCAGGTATTCATGCCTCCTACGTGCTAGGGTCCTCCTTAAGGGCCCTTGGTTAATCCTTGGGGAGTCGTACCCTGACGTTTTGATTAAGAATAACACTAAACACCTATTAACTACCCTTCCACCTAATTACATGAATTTCTGACTCCTAAAAGCTAGTCAAATGGGCTAAAGCACGCTAGTACGTCCTTGAACCAAATTTCCAAACGTCATGGACGTTCTCAGACGTTTTTGTTTCTAATCCTCCAAAATGACTTATATTTATTATTATAGTCCTAAAACAGTGTCTAGACCTGAAGACACCCATGTTAGGATCTACGACAAGTCTTGGATTTTCGAAATGTTACATTATCCCCCCTTTAGGAACATTCGTCCCCGAATGACACTAAAATTCTTTTTAAGGTAGGAATAGACTCAATACTAGCAGCCCAACCAATCAACAATATCAAAACAACACAAATCATATGAATCCAACAATGCAAATTTCAAAACTTCAATTACCACACACAAGGCTCAAACACTTCATTATGAGGCATTTCCTCTCATAACACACATGAGCTCGACATGGATTACATGAGTCAATTAGCACCAAATTCAACTTATCAACATGCTATATATTATTTCTTAAAGATAGACCATATCAAACTGCACAACATAACTCAACAAACAAACAGGTAAAATTTCAAGTTTTATGCATCAAATTCATTTTAACTCACTGTAATGTGATTCAAAATGCACATTTTTTCAAGACTTCACCAAAAACCGTGAAACTTCAATTTCTAGTCATATTTATATTGTTAGAAAGAATGAATAACCTTACTTATCAAAAAGATGAGGGTAACAGGACTTCATGTCGCCTCGCATGTTGCACCTTCAACTAGGTGATTCTTCCATAAAGCTTTTACAGAAACCACCTCTTTATTCCTTAACATCTTGACTTGCTTATCAAGAATTTGAACAGAACTTCCTCATAAGAGAGGTTATCCATGATACCAAGACCCTCAATAGCAAGAGTAGACTCGGGATCACCAATACACTTTTTAAGCATGGAAACATGGAAAATAGGATGAACCAAAGCCAATTCACTGGGAAGTTTCAATTCATAGCACCTTACCAACCCTTTGCAAGATTTCATAGGGACCCACCTAACGAGAACTCAGCTTCCCTTTCTTGCCAAATCTAACCGCCCCCTTCATAGGTGAAATTTTCAAATACACCATGTCACCTTCTTCAAACTCCAAATTCCTTCTCCTATGATCGGCATAAGACTTTTGCTGACTATAGGCCATTTGCAAATGGTTCCTTATGATATATACTTTCTCCAAAGTTCTATAAATCAAATCGGGTCCAAGAAGCGAAGGCTCTTCCACTTCAAACCACCCTATAGGAGACCTACACCTCTTACCATACAAGATTTCATAGGGAGCCATGGATATGGGTGAATGAAGGCTATTAATATAAGGAAACTCTACCAAAGTCAAATGCTTATCTCAATTCCCTTTAAAATCAATAATGCAAATCCTAAGCATATCCTCAAGGAATTAAATAGTACGTTCCGCTTGACCATCAATTTGGGGATGAAAGGCCGTACTCAACTTCACCTTAGTGCCCAATTCTTTTTAAAATGACCTCCAAAACCTAGATGTGAATTGTGTATCCTGATCCGATATGATGGATAACGGAATACCATGGCGACACACAATCTCATATA
The DNA here is from genome assembly GCF_001406875.1 of Solanum pennellii. Taxonomy (NCBI): domain Eukaryota; kingdom Viridiplantae; phylum Streptophyta; class Magnoliopsida; order Solanales; family Solanaceae; genus Solanum; species Solanum pennellii. Next base: position 13,119,988 of record NC_028639.1, read on the forward strand.
TGAAGATCCTAGCATAATCTTCAGCCAAATAAGTAGACTTGACAGGAATAAAGTGAGAGGACTTGGTCAACATATCCACAACCACCCATATAGAGTCATATTGAATTTGAGACCGAGGCAAACCCACTACAAAATCCATATTGATGTCTTCCAATTTCCAAGTAGGAACTTGGATTTCTTGCAGTAAGCCACAAGGATTTTGGTGTTCGGCTTGTACTTGTTGGTAATTTTGACACTTAGACAAACTCCGCTATTTCCTTCTTGATTCCTTCCCACCAATATACTTCCCCTAAGGTCATGGAACATTTTTGTCGAACCCGGATGAATTGAGTAGCGGGACCCATAGACTTCTTTTAGGATCCGGTCCTTAACCCATCTTCATCGAGAACAGACAATCTCCCTTAGTACCTTAACACACCATTATGGTTCATCAAGGTGTTGTTTGGACTTTACTTCCACCACTAAAGATGACTCAGAGTTATGATGGACCATGAATCCATCATTTGAAGAATCTTCTAATCTCACCCCCAACCTAGCTAAACTATGAATATCCCTCACTAGGTCTTTCTTGGCTTCATCAATGTGAGATATACTACCCATAGTCATACGACTTAGGGCATCCACAACATTTTTAGCCTTGCCGGGGTGATCGAGGACACTCATGTCATAATCTTTCAACAATTCGAACCACCTTTTTTGTCGGATATTCAACTCATTTTGGATAAACACATATTGGAGACTCTTATGGTCGGTAAAACATCAACATGAACACCATACATTATGCCTCCATATTTTCAAGGCAAACACCACAGGCGCTAACTCAAGGTTATGAGTCAGATAGTTGTTGTTGTACCTTAAATTGCCTAGAAGCATAAGCTATCACTTTCCCATGTTGCGTAAGCACACACCCTTACGGGATGTGTCATAATACACAACAAAAACCTTTGTACCCTCTGGTAAGGTCAATAGCGGAGCGGAAGTAAGCCTATCTTTTAACATTTGAAAACTTCTCTCACATGCCTCCGACCACTCAAACTTCTTACACTTTTGGGTCAAAGTAGTCAAGGGAGATGCAATGGATGCAAAACCATCCACGAACCTACGATAATAACCCGCTAAACCCAAGAAACTCCTAATATTGGTTGGAGTCAAAGTTCTAGGCCAATTTTTCACCGCCTCCGTTTTTTTTGGATCAACCTCAACTCCTTCACTAGAGATGATATGACCAATAAATGCACACTTGCTATATTTCGCAAACAATTGATGTTCCTTAAGGGTTTGAAATACCACCCTCAAATGACCCATATGATCACCCTTATTCTTTGAATATACCAAGATGTTGTCAATGAAGACAATGACAAATGAATCTAAGTAATTTCGAAACACCCTATTCATTAGGTCCAGAAATGCCGCAGGAGCATTAGTGAGACCGAAAGACATTAGCAAGAACTCATAGTGACCATATCTAGTCCAGAATGCCGCTTTGGTATATCCTCACCTCTCACCCTAAGTTGGTGATCCCCGGACCTTAAGTAAAATTTTGAAAAGTAGCTTTGCCCTTGGAGTTGATCAAACAAGTGATCAATCTGAGGGAGAGAATACTTGTTCTTGATTGTGAGCTTATTGAGTTGGCGGTAGTCAATACACATTCTTACGGACCCATCCTTTTTCTTCACACACGAAACCGTAGCACCTCATAGAGAAATACTAGGTCTAATGAAGCCTTTGTCTAGTAAATCATTGAGTTAAGCCTTCAACTCTTTCAATTCAACTGGAGCCATCCGATAAGGAGGAATGGAAATGGGATTTGTATCCAGTATCAAATTAATTAAAAATCAATTTCCTGTTTGGGAGGAATACCGGGAAGATAATTAGGAAAACCATCGGAACTCACTACGGGGACCGACTTAATAGGGGGGATTTTTGGAGTCTAGATCTTGGACTCTTACAATATGGTAAAGACAACCTTTAGATATTATTTTCCATGCTTTTAGACAAGAGATGATATGACCTCTAAGAATAGAGTTTCCATCCTTCCACTCTACGATGGGTTCATTTGGAAAGTTAAACCTCACTACCCTTATCCTACAATCAATAAAGGCAAAACATACATGCAACCAATCTATACCCAATATAATATACAAATCTAGCATATCTAGCTCTACTAGATGAACAATAGAAACTCTATTGGGCAACATTATAGGACAATTTCTATACACCCTTTTTGCAACAACCTACTCACCCATTGGTGTAGACACTATAAAGTGCTCATGCAAAATATCGGGTAAAGTGTCCAACTTTTTAGGTACAAGAGTTTTAATAAAAGACAAGGTAGCACCCGGATCAAGTAAAACATATACATCTATGCTAAAGACTTTCAAAATACCAATCACCATGTCGGGAAAAGTCTCTTGCTCACCCCTAGAGCGGAGAGCATAGAAGCAGTTCTTCTTAAGAGAGTCACTCGAACAACTTGCTTGAGCTTGAGCACCCTTCTCTTGACCCTTCAAATTTGGACAATATCTCACCTTGTGACCACTCTTTCCACAACCAAAGCACTTTCCTGTTCCTACCAAGTACTCATCAAGATGACTCTTTCCACACTTGTCACATGTAGGCTACTCATTTGTTGAGTTTCCACTCCTTCCCTTTTGAGCTCTCGATTATTTACGTTATCAGCACGAGCCTTATGGAACTTTGATTGAACTTGATTAGAAACCCGCTTCTTAAATCTAGGCTTGTCTTGTATCTCAAGCCTATTCTATGAAGAACCTCCATCAAATTATCTTGCCCTCTTAGCATCTATACTCTTTCTCTTAGCCCTTGCCTTCTCAACCCTTCAAGCACGCACCATAAGATGGGATATGTTCATGTTCTCATGTACCATGGACGAATGACACTCCTCTTGTATGTCCTCCGACACCCTAGTCACAAAGCGGCTCATTTGATCTCTAGGATCAAAAACCAAAGAAGGAGCATATTTGGACAATTTAATAAATTCCAAGGAGTATTCGTGAACACTCCTTCCTCCTTGGCGAAGGTTAATGAACTCCACCACTTTTTCCTCCCTCATCTCCCTAGGAAAGAAACGATCTAGAAAATCCTTCTTAAAGATCTCCCAAGTCAATGGACCACCCCTCAATGGCCTATTATCCCTCCATTGTACAAACTATGCTTGATCCACCTCCTTGAGTTGATAGGTGGCCAACTCGACCTTCTCACTTGTGGTAAACCCCATAGATGAAAGTAATTCAGAGACTTTATCGATGAATTCTTGGGGTTCTTCATCACCCTTAGACTCGTAGAAGATAGGAGGGTTCATTCGTGTGAAGTCCCATAGACGGGAAGCAATAGTAGTGACTTGTTGATGAGGACGGGGTACAACCTCCCGGTTGGCTTGGGCCGTCATAGCTTGGGCTTAACAGTGGAGGCTTGCCCCAATTAAATGAGGGCAGCCCTTATATCTCCATCTGTCAAGGGCGGAGGATTGACCGTAGCTTGTTCCATATTAACATCTTCTTCTAGTAGAGGAGCTTGTTCACCACGGGGAGGAGCTCCTGCATTGGCGATTTCCTCTTCAAGTCTTTGTGTCGCATTCCATCGAGTGTTCATTATTAATATAAGAACAAAAATAAGATTACATGCAAAATCACACCATAAATACACTCTAATGGCACGATATAATATTTCCAAGAAGGAGAACGATTTGCTAAGCAGCACATAAATTCCTATTCATAAGTGTGGCGCACTTCACAATTATGAATAAAAACCTACATAGACATGGTAGGGAGACAGACATAACTCAACGATATTCAAACTCATGCTCTTATACCACATTTGTCACATCCGGGTTTACCCCCTAGACGTAATCGGCATCATCATTCTCTTTGAGGATTAGGACTAGCCTATTATCTTACATCACCACATTCATAAGTCGAATTTAGCGGAAAATTTAAAATGTTTATTACTTTCACTTGTAGGTTTACACAGAACTCTACATACACATAATATATATATATAAATATATATACATATATATATATATATATATATATATATATATATATATATATCGAGTATACATAGACCCTTCGTATATGAAGGTTGCATAGCCTTCTACTTTTATTTTACATAATTATATACATAAGATAGAACATAGTCTTAAGTATTATCTCATCTTATACCATCAAAATATCATAGCAATTTGGGCTAAGACCTACATCAATGTAAATAAGTCATATATAGGCTTATACAAATCGTACTCAAAAGAAATTGGAATGAACATAAAAGTCTTAGAAAAACAAAGTAACTTCATAAGGAATATATTGGCATCGCCCTCGAAAAATAAGGACCTACACACTTGGTTGGTAGAGAATATCTAAGTCTTCTTCAAGTCTTCTTGAATGAGCCTTCAACGACCGGAACCTAAAATGTTTGGGAAATAGGAAGAAAATGGGATTAGTACGCCACTTGTACTAAGTATGAGACCATATGCACATATAAGATCAAATACGTAAAAAGGGACGTTTATTTTAAAACATGCTATTTTACCCTTTAGAAGTCTTTTGCATAATCAAGCAAGTCAGACCATGTAACAAAATATCTTACTATCTCAATCAAATAATATGCATACCATCATACTTGAACCTATAATCTACTACAACCCTGTCATCAAGGAATGACATCATAAGCATTAATAAGAGTTAACCATATCATAATAAACAACAGAAGTACTCATGAATCTTCATCAAGTCAACAAGTGCAATGACCAAGTAAGGCCCCATAACCTTACTCAATCAAGTAGCCCCAATAAGAAAACATTACCAATGTCCAACTTTAATACCATAATCCAAATGCATTTTCATAAGTATAATCATCATCATGTAATGCCATATAGTGTATAATCAACATATTATCGTCATATACATCATTATCGTATACATGCATAATTTCAACTCCCTAAATCTTTAATCAAGGCCCACTTAGTGCAACGCATAAGTCGAACCCCATACCCCTTCCTATGTTAAATTAAACCTCTAAAGTCACCTTAGTTAGTTCATACTTCATTACTTTATTTTAGTTTATGGAACACTTGCCTTAACCGACATAGACCACAAGATCTAAGTGTGGAATCTGGTGTTGTAAAACCTTACACCAATGAAAGGTGGTCTACAAGCCAGAGTATAATCAAACAGAATGTATCTTTCTAAGTGGTTCCACTAGCTAGTCTTCCTATGGGGGAAACATAGTTCAAGAACTAAGAGATATTATATTCCCTCTTCATACCACTTTGTAATTGGGATCTCCTCTCATGGGAATCTATTGGATGAGTATCCTTCTTCGGGAAGTCAACATCTCATGTAGAACTATAGGGTGAATGTTCCTTTTTGGGAAGTCATCACCTCCAATTGTCTAGTTTACTCGGTGCTAAGCTAAGCCCCTTTATTGAAATGTCTTTAAGCCTTTAATTATCAATCATAGCTTAAATTCGGTCATAGCGTCTACCCCTTGTATAATCATCATCATCAATAACTCATTAAAAATTGTATGAGTATAAGTCCTTTCATTACAATTCATATATAAGTGAGGTTGACACATTAGCATTTCATATCATAATAATGCACATTGATATTCATCACCATCCTTATAACACGTACACCTTAATCAACATCACAACATAGTTAAACATTTGAATTCAACATCATACCATCCTAACAATCATAATACAAGGCATACTCCGATATAACATTATGACTTAACCACAATTAATCACAATTGGATGTAAAGATACACATCATAACACATACCAAGTCTTCTTCATAGTTCATCACTTTGGCCTTAGCATAAACCCTCAATTCAATTCAATTACATGTACCACATCATAATTCAATAACTAACATGATAACAAGACTAAAAGAGTCATTACATCATAATTCAATACTAAATTACATTATGGTATATGTTGAATTGTATGTAGTGCTATTGTGGAAGGGTTATACCCACATGACTTGCAATATGATTATATGAGTATAAATGCAATAAATGAATGAACTAATTGAATTACAATTTTGTACATGTCTAGTATAGTAATTGTTGATGTGTTGAGTTGCATGGTCTATGAATCCTTGAATGCAACATAAGAAGATTATGCATGATTATAATAGTATATACATGCTTATGAACACTTTGACTTAGAAGTGTCTATGATGATAATGTTGTTGTTGTTTTGTCATAGTAGGGACAATCAAACACACACTCCATGCATATATATGATTATTGTGTATCTATGGTTTCGATTGAAAGTATAGTTCTCATATGCACATTTACACATTATGATATATGAAATTTACATGTCTATGATGATCCTATTGTGTCGATTGAAAGGTAGTTCTCATGAAAACATTATGAATGTATGTAAAAGGATTTCTGAGATATATATTAGGATTCTAAATGTGAAAGGTAGTTCTCACCTTATTGAACGAATGAGCTATATATGTTATGAATTGTATTGAATAAAGGCTAAAGTATTCCTTCACATATTTAGTACAATCTAAATACTATTAATGTATATGTTTTGGGAATAATGCTTAGTACCCAGCGTATATGGAAAAAAATGAGGTAAAGACTCTCCCGATAGTTAGGCCGGGTCATCTAATATGCTCTCATGAGATTGAAACTCTCCCGCTAGTGAGGTCGGGTTTTACAATCAATCTCCCTATCCCATAACTATATGCACACATAGGTATTAGCTAGCGATCCAGGCTTAAGTTAAATATGTTAGTTCTACCTTAGGCAAGTAGGACACCTTTTTTGGTGTGGTGTCATATGACACTGGATTCCACGTAGCTCAAATGGTTTGTGTTGGTTAAGGCTATATTCCCTCTAATGAACAAGAATATGTATTATGAATACGAAAGTGAGTTATATGCTATGGTTCCTCAAAGGGTTCACTTAGTATGAGTGGTAGTACAGGATGTCATTCATACATTGAAGAAGTGGACTTTGAGAGTAGTCATGGTGTGTTCCTCTTATGTTTATTCACTATGAATATGCATTATGTTTATGTACTACGAATATACATTATGTTATGTGTTGTGAATATTAACTATGTTTATGTATTATGAATATGCATTATGTTATGTGTTGTGAATAATATGTATCTGCTATAAATATGAAGTGTGTTTATGAATTATTAATGTCTCTTTACTATGTGTATGAACTATGGATGAGACTAATGTATGATAGGTATGATCGTTGTAGTCCAAAGATGGTACTTAGCGTAGGTAGGGTTATGGGACCTTAACTACATTTGACACAAGTTTAATCTAAGGTTACTTATGTGGTTATGCTATTATTTCATATGAGTATGCTATTAAGGATGTTGACTTAACGTCTAATGAATAATGTACTCTTAATTAAGATAATATAGAATCTTGACTTGTGTATTTTATGTAATAGTGTATATCTTGCTTGGGTTGTATTACGAGTTATTTCTTTGTCTTGACGCGATGAATGTGAATGTGCCTAGTCTAGGGTGGCTTTGAGGAATACATAGTGTGAATAGTATTATGGGATGCTACTCATCCATTGCACAAGTATGACTTAAAGTTGTAATAGGGGATGTTCTTAATGTGTTTATGTGAAGTAAATAATGCTTATATTCCTTATGAATATGTATTGTCTAAAGCTTGTATGCTGAATAAATCCTAATGTGAAGATATAATTTGTATGTTGATTAGTTTTGGAGATTATGCCTAATATGATCTTATTCATGAAGTTTTACCAAAATGACATATGCATGACTTTCAAATGGAATGTCCCTTTCTAAGAATGTTTTTGCATGGTCATCATACTGAGTACTTAATTGTTCTAACCCATACTTCATCTACTTTTCACAACTAATGTAGGTTTCGGCAAGAAATAGAGTTCCCTAGATTCAAGGGTTTGCGAAGAGTTCTCCAAGACCAAGTGTATATCCGCATGATTCAGGGACAAGTATTTAGAAGTTTCTTGTATTTAATTTGTAATAGGTTATGTGTAGTTTTTTTAAGTCTTTTGATTGTGATGGGCCGTTACCCTATCTTTAGGTTCCATGTCTTTGATAGATGGCCATGTGAGATGTAGGCTTCTGCTATGACTTTAAATTGTCGTGTTCTTGAAATGAAGGGTTTTTAAATGAAATGTTTTAATTCCTTGTCATTTTTCATTATGATCAAATGTTATGAATGTTATGAGATTAGTATAAGACCTCTTCAAGGTTGAGTACACGATATTATTACTATGGGGTATAATCGGGTCATGACAAACATGGTATTAGAGCATAAGGTTCTGGAAATGTTTTTTTAGGGTTGATATCTCATAAGCCACGACTAGTAGAGTCTTGTTCATCAGTGTGAGTCGCTCCACATCTATGAGCGAGAGGCTATAAGACACTAGGAAGTTTCACTTTCTTCATTACTCTTGTGTCGTGTCATAGAGATTAACTTCCTAAGATCTTTCTCGTATTCCTTTTCCGGCGGTATTCTAGATGTGACTACTTAAGGGGCTAATGCTTCAAGGATCGATGGAGAAAAAGGGAATTGCAGATGCTTTTATGGTAATGTGGCTAACTAGGCAAGAATTGTTATGGTAGAATGAAATCTTTTCTTTGGATGAGTTGATTTATGGTTATGTGTTATGTTGGTCGAAGGTCATGATGGAGTTTTAAGGTTTGCTGAAATGATTTGAGGAATAGTGGTGTTAAGTGATGCCTAGAGATGTTGTGTGAGTAGACTTATTTAAAGGAGAGTATAAGTGTACATTACCTTTTGATAGAATCATCTTGGGTGATGAGTGTAAAGGTTTAAGTGATGACTTCTTTCGACCTTAGAATTAAAGGAAGTGATGTTTCAAAGAGTTTGTGTAGGCTTACCCTAAGTGGGAGATAATGTGCTTCAATGGTATCATTGAATGTCCTTGATGTTATCAATTAGGCTTGTTTGATAATCTCACCTTAATAGGTGTAGTGATTTTAATGAGTTTAGTCCCGATTTGGTGGGCATGTGAGACTTTGAGTGGTATTGGTAAGGTTGCTTGTGAGAAAGAGTGCTTATATGAGAACATCTCTAATTTTGATGTACCAATTGGGATCTTAGACCTCCATGTAAAGAGATAGAAGAATTAAAAAATTTCTTCCATGAGAATGTAGAGGAGTGGTATTTACTAAATGTTTTTCGTTAAAGGTGCTTAATTGGGAGGCCAAGGGCCAATGAGATGTCCCAATATCCATAAATTCCGTTATATTCCTCCTCTAATTCAAAGATGACAAGTTCACTTTGATTCATTTTATTATAAGGAGCCTTGGTTGATATATGTGTCCTAGAGTTCCTTTTTCCCTTCGAGTTACTCTTGTTAACTTTGGTAGGGTTTGGAAGAATGATCATTAGACCTCGATTCCTTTTAGGTTAGAATAAGTCTTGATAATGCTTTGCGTTTATTGAAAGGAGTAGTATTTCAGGCTTTAGTAAAGGAGTTTACTCCCAAGGGGGAGATCATGTGCAAAGATAGCAACTTTTATTTAAGAAAATTCTGATGTCCTCATCCCTTTCTTCTATTCCTATTCAAGCATGAGACCAAGAGTTTCCTGTTGGATGTTCCATTTATAGGAATCATGAGAAATTTATAAATTTCCATGATCTTTTTATAATATGCATGATTCGAAAGATTCTTATTTTGCTTAAAGTGATTTTTTTTCATGATTTACATATTCCTCATGTTGATATGTATCTAGTATAAGTTATTTATGTGGTTCATGAGTTGAAATGTTGAGCATGCTTATATGGTATTTGTGAAGAGTTGTATAATTTGCTTTATGATGAAAAGATGAGCATGACGTGAATTGGAAACGATAGTTCCTCCAATGAAATATGAAACGAGAAATGTTAATGTTTTAATGCATAATGAGTTTGTAGATGTAGTTCCTACATTTTTGTGTTGCATTGAGCTTATTGATGTGGAGGTGATGTTTCCTCCTAGTTTTGTGCACTGTTTTTAATGTTACATGCACGATAGATTGATAGTCTTGAGTCGTTCCCTTAATGTGTTTAAACCGTCATTCGAGGACGATTGTTTTTAAGTGGGGGATGATGTAATACTCGCAAAATAATAAGTTGAACTAGAGCGTAGCGTATGTATCTTATAAGTTTATGTATAAATTAGAGATATAAAAAGGACCAAAAATTTGGCTAAGTATAAGTTTAAGGGAGTGTCCAGGTCTAGAGAATCATTTCAAAGACCTTAAATGCTTACTTAAACATTTTCTTAGATTCTTTTGGCTATGTCCATATGTGGAAGGGTGCTTTCATAAATATTATTTTTAAGTTTATAAAGAAAGTGATATTTTTAATTTATTTCTAAATAACTAATTTAGGGAATTTATATTAAATACCGCCAAAATAAATAACTTTCACAAAGACCCACTTCAGATAAAAATAAAAGTTCATCTTCCTCCAATATTTCTCTCTCTAAACTCAAGAAAGAAGAAGAAGCCATGGAAGCTTGGATTTGGGGATCTCATAAGAGTTTCTTCATCTATTTTCTTCAAGGTTTCTTAATATTGATGTGGTGATCCCTCATCCTTGATCAATCTGACTATCAAGGAGACCAATAAAAAAAATTTCAAAATCTTTCAAAGATCAAAATCCTATTTTCTAATCTAAGCATGGGTTCAATGCTAAAACATTTTCAAAGCATCTATATTGAAAAATGAAGGTTTCATTGATGATTATAAGTTGATTTTACATTGAATTCCTTCAAGAACCCATGATTTTTCCTAAAAACTCTTCTATTTTGTAAATTGATTGGAAATTGATTAATTATGAAAGTAATATAAATATTAAATGTTTATAAGAAGTAAGTCTATGAAGTCATGACGTTAATTATTTCTTATTGTAGTGAATCATTGATATATTGGTGAGATGAGGATCATGACCCTAAAAGTGAAGTTATGAATGACTTTATGTTAAATTGCATATGTGGATGATGGGGGATGTCAATTGTCTTACCTCTTGTAATATCTTGAATCTATGGGTTGAGATTGATCCTTAATGATATAGAATTGTGATAGGTTGATGTGTGATATACTTATGGTAGAAGTATTTATTTATTGAGTATGAATGGATTGATCCACTTATGGTGGAGGTGCTTACGTTATGGTAAATGTTGAATTGTATGTAGTGATATAGTTGAAGGGTTATACCCAAATGACCTAAAATATTATTATATGAGTCTACACATGCAATGAAAGAATAACTAATTGAATTATGATCATGTAAATGTCTAATAAAATGAATGTTGATATGTTGAATTGCATGGTCTATGAATCCCTGAATGCAATATATGATGATTATGCATGATTATGATAGTATGTACATGCTTATGACCACTTTGATAGGGTAATGTCTATGATGGTAATGTTGTCATTGTTTTGTCATAGTAGGGACGATTAAACACGCATTCCATGCATAAATGTGATTATTGTGTATCTATGGTGTCGATTGGAAGTATAGTTATCATATTCACATTTACAAATTATGAAATATGAAATTTACATGTCTATGAGGATCCTATTGTGTTGATTGAAAGGTAGCTCTCATGAAAACACTGTGAATGTATGTAAAAGGATTTCTCACATGTATATTAGGATTCTAAAGGTGAAAGATAGTTCTCACCTTTTTGAATCAATAATCTATATCTGTCATGAATTTTATTGAATGAAGGCTAAATTATTCCTTCACACATGTAGATACAATCTAAATACTATTAATGAATAATTTTGGGTATAATTCTTAGTACCGAGCGGATATGGAAAAAAATGAGATAGAGACTCTCCCGTTTGTTAGGTCGGGTCTTCTACATATGCTCTCATGAGATGGGAACTTTCCCGCTAGTTAGGCCGGGTTTTTAGAAGCAATCTCCCTATATTATAACTATATGCCCGCATAGGTATTATCTAGTTGATCCACACGAAAGCTAAATATGTTAGTTCTACCTTAGGCACGTAGTACACCTTTTTTCGGTGTGAGGTCATATGACATCGGATTCCATGTAGCTCACATGGTCTATGTAGGTTAAGGCTATATTCCCTTTAATGAACAAGAATATGAATTATGAATACAAATGTGAGTTATATGCTATGGTTCCTCAAAGGGTTTACTAAGTATGAGTGTTAGTATAGGATGTCATTCATATATTGCACATGTGGACTTTAAGAGTAGTCATGCTGTATTAATCTTATGTTTATGTACTATGAATATGCATTACGCTTATGTACTATGAATACACATTATGTTATGTGTTGTGAATATTAAGTATGTTTATGTATTATGAACATACATTATGTTATTTGTTATGAATATTAAGTATGTGTACGTGCTATGAGTAGGAAGTATGTTTATGATTTATGAATATTAACATGATTATGAATGTCTCTTTACTATGTGTATGAACTATGGGTGAGACTAATGTATGATAGGTATGACCATGCTAGTCCAAATATGGTACTTAACATAGGTAGGGTTATGGAACCTTATCAACACATGACACAAGTTTAATCTAGGGTTACTTATGTGGTTATGCGATTATATCTTATGAGTATTATATTATGGATATTGACTTAATGTCTAATGAATGATGCACTCTTAATTAAGTTAATATACATTGTTGACTTATGTATTTTATGTAATAGTGTATATCTTTCTTAGGTCGTATTACGAGTTATTTCTTTGTCTTAACGTGATGAATTGAATGTTCCTTGTCTAGGATGGCTTTGAGGAATACTTAGTGTGAGTAGTATTATGGGATGCTACTCATACATTGCACAAGTATGACTTAAAGTTGTCTTAGGGTATGTTCTTAATGTCTTTATGTGAAGTATGTAATGCTTATGTTCCTTATGAATATGTATTGTCTAAAGCTTTTATGTTGAATATATCCTATTGTGAAGATATGATTTGTGTGTTGATTAGTTTATGAGATTATTCCTAATATGCTCTTATTCATGAAGTTTTACCAAAATGACATACGCATGACTTTCAAACGAGAATGTCCCTTTCTAAGCTTGTTTTTTAATGGTCATCATACTTAGTACTTAATTGTGCTAACCCACATTTCTTCTACTTTTTACTGCAAGTGTAGGTTTCGGCAATTGATAGAGTTCTCTAGATTCAAGGTCTTGGGAAGAGTTCTCCAAGACCAAGTGTATGTCCTCATGATTCGTGGATAAGTATTTAGAAGTTTCTTATATTTAATTTGTAATAGGTTATTTCTATTTTTGTTTAAGTCTTTTGATTGTGACGGGCAGTGACCCTATATTTAGGTTCCATGCCTTAATTAGATGGCCATGTGATATGTAGGCTTTCACTATGATTTTAAATTGTCGTATTGTTGAAGTGAAGGGTTTTTAATTGAAAATTTTTAATTCATTTTCATTTTTCCTTATGATCGAATGTTATGAATTCTATGAGGCTTGTATAAGACCTCATCGAGGTCGAGTAAGCCATATTACAACTAGGGGGTGTAATCGGGTCATGACAAACATCCTCAATGTTTTCTTGATACATTGCGATCATGTGTAGGGCGTAAAAAGTATGGTAATTTTTTTTAGCAATTAATAACAAATTTAGCGAGAGACAGAGTAAGAATAGAGAGGAAACTGTCATTTACTTTTCTTTTATTGTGTTATTTTTCGAGATCTTTCAAAATAATCTATTAGATTTTGTAGATATTATATCTTAGAAACAAAAATTAAGATCCTTAAAGTTTCAAAAAAAAATTCTTAAGGGAGTTTAATTAGTTGGTTATGTGTATTTTACCAATAAGAGCATGTACGGATACAAGAATCCTCTTTTAAGTGATCGAACCTTGAGGAAAGATTGCTCTTTCTCAATGAAGTAAGGGGTGTAAGTATGTGACCAAGAACTGTTTAATTCTATTTATTTTCTCTATGCCACTATATTTAACTCTTGGAAGGTCATAATCTAGAGTTCAATGACTAGTATATCTTTTTAAAATGAATCTTTCTAGTTAACTCAAGAACACGAGTCAAACAGGTAATTAGAAAGAAAGTTGTATTTTAGAAAACGGCTTCACATGACATCAACATATTTCTTACAACCTACACATGATAGCAACATACTGTTTATGTCCTACACATGTCCGCAACATACTTTGTAAGTCCTACATATGACCGAAACATCTGAAAAACATCGATAATTCTATGATATTTTAGAACTTTGATATCTCAATTGATGAAGCATCATTATATTTTGCCAAACCCTACCTATGATGATGCATTTAAAACGGCTAATTACCTGCCTAATTGTTTCGGGTCAAAGATAGGTTTTGAATCATATCAGATGGACCCAAATAACTTTGGTCAAACTGGGAGTCGTTTGATAGGGAATTTCGACGATGCTTCTGGAAAATTTAAGTCAACCTCGGGAGATTGTCCTTGGGAAGCTCCATGCTCAAACCTAGTAAAGATAGCTTTTTATTGCTTATGTCCTCCTGGAAATGAATTAAACGGAAATTTTAGCGATTATGCTAGAAATGTTAAGTTTACATTGGAGGAAATGACCAATTTTTTTCGGAAATTGGGCAGTGGGATGTTTGATGGTTATGGACATATCATCGCTGGGGCTACTTCATAGTTTGAGCAGCTCAAGATTTTTGTATGAAGTGCCTCCTTCATTGAATTAGCTTTCTACGAATGTCTCCGGATACTTGAATATGTCATATCCGAATTGTGGTTCTAATCTCACAAAAGTGTTGAATAGTATTCAATCAAATTGTTACATTCTTCTCCAAATTTAGAAAGTAATTTAGTAAAAGATGGAGTTGTAAAAAATAAATTCAACGCTAATATAAGCAACTGTAGCTATTTGTTGAAAATGAAGAAATGTAGTAAAAACTCGAACAATGTAAGCAAACACCAAAACATAACTCTATTTACCTTGAGTGACGTTGTTAACAATTATGAGGATAAAAACATGATCTCTAGACAAATTAGAAATGAGGAAAGTGTTCACTTGGCAAGTGAGATAAAAATGCAGTATGTTGAGGAATTATTGTATAAAGTTAGCATAGTTCATTCAACATTTGAATGCAAATATATCATATGAAATGCCGGAAAATGTAAATCTAAAGGCACAACTTGGAGAAACTGGTGTACCTCTTCAAGTGCTACCACCCCCAGAATGTATCCTATCCTCTTCTTATGGATGTCATTATACAACCTTGTATGATGAAGCCAAGTGATAAGAAGTGCAATTGGTTCCCATTTCAAAGTTGAAACCACAAGCAGTAGCGCCCATACCAAAAAATAGCAAGAAAGTGGAAAAAAATAAGAGTTAGGTGAAAACAAAGAAGGTTGCTAGTTTTAGCTTCCTTGGTGTGTTGTTGCTCTTCACACTTCTCTTTGGTGGGTTGGTTCCTTTATTGAAGGTGAGATATGGAGGTATAAGGGAACCATTTCTTAATGGAGATTTTGATGAGTCAATTTCTTTCAAACACATCATGGAAGAGTTTTGACTATTGACAGGCCTGTGAATGGGACTGTTTATTCATGGAAATACGGTGGAAAAGATCATATTTCACTTTGTGGACAGAGAGGTCGGGATGAAAGCAATCAGAAAATTGCCAATAAGGCTGCGAATGAGTTTGTTTACGTGGGTTGTGGTTTAGATCCTCGGGCAGACTTTTTTTTATGTCTCGAGGAATGAAACACTTTTAATAATATACAAGGGTACTTCATAAAAGGTTCAAGCATATACCAACCCACAGTTCACAATGAAAAGATATAAAAGTTTGAAGGAGGTTAGTGCTGATCCAACAGTTTATAGAAGTCTAACTAGTAGTTTGCTATCTTTGAAAGCATCAATACCTGATCTCATGTTTGCGAAACTCTTCTATTGAGGTTTATTCTAGATCCAAGTCAAGATCATTTTGGTGTTGCTTAACGAACGTTGATATATAACGAAGGAACTGCTGATTATGGTATTTGGTTAAAAAAGGAAGAGCGAGGGAAATTGATGGGTTATTCAGGTAGTGATTGGGAAGGAAGCTTGATGACATGAAAAGGACATCTAGATATGCTTATACACCTTGTTCAGGCATTTTGTAATGGAGTCCAAAGAAAGAAGAAGTGGTTGCTCAATCTTCTGCAAAAGAAGAATACATTGTCGTTGTTGGTGCAACTAATCAAGATCTAAGGTTAAGAAAGATTCTGAGTGATCTGGATCGAAATCTTATTGAATCTATTTTCATTATGGTCAAAAATAACTCAGCAATAATTATGGCCAAAAGTAAAGTTCAAATGGTTGTGGCAATCATATAAAAGTGCAGGTTCATTCTATTAAGGCAAGAAGAGAAGGATGGGGAAGTTAAACTTGTTCATAGCGTCTAAAATCTCTAGACTGCAAACATAATGATCATGGCTCCTCCTGAGGGAAATTTTGAAGTTCTAAGGGCTATGATGGGAGTATCAAAGAAAAATCTCAAGGAGGAGTGTATGAAAAAATAGTTTTAATGTTTCTTTGTAAAGAAAATGTATTCCTCGTAAGAACATATAACAGTGGTTTGATAGGTATGGTTTCTACTAACTTTTTAAATGCTTTTATAGATATATGTGTATGCCTTTTGTAATATGTCATATGAATGAATAAAAGTTTCTGCCGAACCTCATCCTTTTCTCTAAAATTTCGAATACTAACAATGACATTACCTGTCTTTCTTGGATCAACCTAAACAGATACTACCATGGAAGAAGGTGACTTGTTCCCACTGAAATTATGTTCCTTCCCAGTATTTTTTACTATATCAAAATAAATCCATTTTCTTATTTCTAACATTGTCTATTACGATCAAGATATTGTTTAATTTTCTACAATTAATGTATGAGCTAAGAATACATTCATAAAAATATAAAAAGTCTGATGAGAAGGCCTTGAAGGATTCTACTTTTATTTCTTCCAATTCTAGAGGAAAGGATAGATATAGAGTAAGATGGTAAAATGAATTTTAGAGCAAATGATGACTACGACAAAAGCAAAGGGAGAGATTTCAAAAAATCAAATGTAGAATGACGTTCTCATTGCCATAAATTTAGTCATTGTCGTTTTGAATGTTGTACTAGGCTGCCTAATAGCGGTTCATGCTAAAAATGAGCCCAGGAGCAAGTTATTTGGTACTATGTAGATACTGCCTGTAGTAACAATATGACAGGAAGTAAGTCTTCTTTTACTAATTGAAATAAATACATTTGGTCGATAGTTAGTTTTGGTAATCTATCAATAGTGAACGTCACGGGAAATGGTAGTATTAATTTTAGAACAAAAAATAGGTGCGTGGAAATCATATCAAATGTGTTTTATGTTCCTACATTGAAAAACAATTTGTTGAGTGTTGGTCAGCTGTTAGAAAAAAGGGTATCCCATCACATTAAGGAATGATATTGTGAAATTTCTAATCCCCCTAGATGTGTTATTGATTTTGTGAAAATGAGTCCAAACAAGTTGCTTCCTTTGAAGATTGAAAATGGTCAATCTTGCTACGTGAAGGAATTGAAAAATCCTTCATGGTTGTGGCATTTTCGATATGGTTACTTGAATTTTGGTGTCTTGAATATCCTTCAAAGGATGAGTAGGGTGACGGGGCTTTATGAAATTATTGTGCCATCTCAATTTTGTTATGAATGTGTATTCATAAAATAACATCGTTTAATTTTCCTAATAGTAAGTCATGGAGATCGGAGGAGCTATTAGGGCCAGTACAGTCGAAACGTGTTGGCCACTAACACCAATCTCTAACGGGAGCAGGACGTATTTTATTACCTTTATTGATGATTTTTCCAGGATGACTTGGGTGTAGATTGTGAAAGAAAAATCTGAGCCTTTTAATGTTTTTTAAAGGTTCAAAGTAAGTGTGGAGAATGATATTGGAAGGACCATTAAGAACCTTCAGGGATCATGGAGGAGAATGTTTCTCTAAGGTACTTGATGAATTTTGTGAGACTCGTAACATTTGAAAAGAGCTCATAACAACATATACAAAGCAGAAAAATGGTGCGGTAGAGAGGAAGAATAGAACCATTCTTAACATGATAGGTATCTTGATGGCTCGGGGAAGATTTCCAAAGGAATTTTTGCCAGAACGGTGAATTAAAGCATTCACATTTTAAACAGAAGTTCCACTTTTGCTCTTCGAGATGTAATGCCTGATGAATTTTGGAGCTGAAGGAAACCGGCAGTAGACCACTTCAAAAAAATTTGATCCATTGCTTATGTACATGTTCCAAAAGAAAAAAGAAAGAAGCTTGATGATAAAGCTGAGAATGTGTTTTTCTTGGTGTTAGTGACAAAGAAGGTTGTGACTAGCAAAGATGTTTTTTATGAGATCACTTGGGATTGGAATATACGTCAATGCACTCCAATCCTAATTAATAATGAAGTCGAAGAAGTAGTTGCAGCACCCAAAATGGCTGAAATTTCTAATGAAGCAGGTAATGAATTTTCAGCACAAATTTTGGAAGAAATTGATGCACCTGATCAGCCTCTTAGTCGTGCTTGCATAAGGCCCACATATCTGATGGATTAAAAGGTAACAGGAATTCTTGTTAATGAAGATGTTTCCCACTCTGAGTTGTTTGCGGATTGTGATCCTACAACTTTTGAGAATGTTGTTAAAGAGGAGAAATGGAGGAAAGATATGGATGACAAGATTGATGTGATTGAAAGAAATAACACCTGTGAGTTAACATATATTCCAAAAGGGCAAAAAACCATTAGAGTCAAGTTAGTTTATAAGATGAAACTGAAACGAAATAGTGAAATCGACAAGTATAAGGTCTGAATGGAAGCTAAGGATATAAACAAGAGCATGGTGTGAAATATACTTAAGTTTTTGCTCCAAGTGCAAGGCATGACATAATTAGAATGGTAATTGCCTTGGCGGCACAAAATTTGTGGCCTATCTTTCCACTGGATATCGAATAAACTTTCCTACATGAATACTTGGAGGAAGAGGTATTTATTAAGCAACCTTCTGGTTATATCTAAATTGAAATAAAGTATACAAGTTGAAAAAAGTTTTTTATGGACTATAAAAAACTCTACGAGCTTGGTATAGTCACATTGAGGCTTATTTTCTATAATTTGGTTTCCTAAAATGTCCATATGAGTATTCTCTTTTTGTTAAGACTAAAGAATCTAGAGAAATGGATATTCATACTATATATTTCAATAAACAAAAGGCTATAAAAAAGTAAGATTGGCTAAATGGGGGATAGAAACAAATTCGACCGTTCTGTATGTCATGTGGCTGATGAATTCATTGATCACCTATTTATTGATTGTTCATTCAATGCATGAGTATGGACCAAGTTATTAGCATGGCAGGGAATGGACAGAACTGTTCGAAAATGTCATGAAAAAGTATAATGGGAACTCACATAGTTGAAGGGTCGGAATAGTGTATCACAAGTGTATAGGACGACTTTGGCTAGAACCATTTACTGCTTCTGGATGGAATGCATTTGCAGAATTTTTAAAAATAAAAAGACATCAGAGGAGACTATTATCAGACATATCATACGAGATGTACAGGAAATAGGATCTCAACATGCTAGATTAGGAAGTAGAGTACAACAACTCAATGGATATCCCTAAATGCATAGGGATAGTTATGAAAATGTGATGCTTGGGGCTTCGTGTACAAGCTTTTTGGTTGGTTGTTTTGAATTGCTCACTTTGATAAATAAATT
The DNA here is from genome assembly GCF_001406875.1 of Solanum pennellii. Classification (NCBI taxonomy): domain Eukaryota; kingdom Viridiplantae; phylum Streptophyta; class Magnoliopsida; order Solanales; family Solanaceae; genus Solanum; species Solanum pennellii. The sequence continues at coordinate 13,139,783 of NC_028639.1, forward strand.
ATTATTTTTTCCAAAAAAATACATGTTGATGATCTTATATTTACTGGGAATGATAGTGCCATGTTTTCTGCTTTTAAGAGATCTCTGATGCACTACACCATTTTCGGCCTACAGCAACACCACGTAAGTGTAGCCTAAACTAGCAAAAAGTGTGGCCTATGATAAAAGGCTACACTTTTGGACATTCAGCAACACTTTTTAGGGGCTGCCCAAAAGAAGCGTAACCTTTGACATCAGGCAACACTTTTTAAATGTTGCCATCTTTGGCTACACTTATAAACAGTAGCCAAATAGGTATAAGTGAACGCTTTGAAGACGTGCATTAGCAACACCTATTTTTGTTAGACTACACTTAAAAGCATTGCCTTTTCAGATTTATTGGTCACACTTAAAAAGTGTTGCCTTTTATTGGTCATCTATTGCAATAATTTCAAAGTGTAACTTTTTATCTACCTAGAGCAACACTTACAAAGTGTAACTTCAACATTTATAAGCCTACATGTAGCACAAATATATATAATATATTTACATACATACAAGTGACCTAAAACACAAAATGAACTAACTAATCATTAAATTGAAGCTATATATATCAAATAATCTTCGAGAAATATTTCATGTACAACCAAAAGATAGTATGTGTTGTGTACATACCCATACTTATACATCAATATTCTAAATGTGTACACAATAAATCAAATATGTATTTAAACTTTTACAATAGTTCAAAAACTCTTCATCATCCACTTCAAATTTGATCACCTCCATTTCCCTACACAAATAAGATATTGGCAGTTATATAGAAGAGGTAAGAAGTTCAGATTGCAACAATATAGAGAGGCAAGAAATCCAGCAGTTACAGAAAATTAGATTGCATCTTTTGATGTTCAAAGTAGATGCCTACTTGTCTTTTGATGTTCAAAGTAGATGATCTTCCCTTAGGTGTCTAGAATTCCAAATGAGTTCAACAACAATGAATAATTGCATTAGGGTTCAAACTTCATAAGAAACAATATAAAATATTTGGTGTTATACAATAACCATGATGCACGCAAACTAACACGAACACTAAGAAAAAAGGAATTAATGACGAGACACAAACAATTAGATTCTCCTAATAATTATTTGTTTATTTGTTTGTAGTTATGGAAGCATGCCTTCTACTAGGATGTCAAAAGTTATGGTTATAACATGGATATTCTATATAATAAGAAAGAAAATAGACTTTACTGACAGAAATATTTATATATAGAAGCAGCAGTTACAGAAAACATTAACAACAAATCTGCAGATTGCAGATTCCATACCATGCCAATGTTCTATACAAATGCCAAAAAAAAAGTGAAACAAAAGAAGCAAGACCTTAGCTCAATTTAAACCAAATACATTAACAACAACTAAAGAGAGACAAGTCCAGATTGTAGATTACAGCAGCAGCAAAAATTAAAGAAAATTAGATTAGTTTCCTTGTGTAGTTAATATGTTCCACACGATCAAACAAGGAAACTAAATCTGACATAGCAAAACTACACTTCAACCATACCAAACAAGCAAGATGAATAGTGGTCAAGAGAAACAAAACCTTAGCTCAATTCAAACCAAAGCCACTAACAATAAATTACCAATGATGAAATAGCAAAAACAATATATAAGTCCATAAGCAAGATCAAACATCTGTTATACATACCCTGTGCAAATACGTTTCTGAGTTCTTAGGAAAATCAGAATTGATAACAACGTTAACTGCTTGAATATCAATTCCTCTAGTAAACAAATCTGTTCCATCAAGAAAGAGCACAAAATTAAGAAATTTAACAATTAATCAATTTGAAATTTCAGCTGTAACGAAAAGCGTGACGGACCGTCGTAGCCATGACGGTCTGTCCTGCATGTTCGTCATGAAGAACAGAGAAGTAGCAGAAGAAACTTCCAAGTATGGGACGACGGAGTCCACGACGGCCCGTCATGACCACGACGGATGACTACGACGGCCCGTCATGACCACGACGGCCCATCATGACCAAGACGGCCTCTCATGACTACGAAGGCCCATCGTGAGGTCCACGGTGGCCCGTCGCGAGGTCCACGACGGCTCGTCGTGACCACGACGTCCCGTTGCGAGGTCTGTCGACCCAGCCGCATTTTGACAGATTTCCATCAAATAGAGTTACTATCTATACTTATGGCCAAAACGACTGAATTAGCTTAAGTACAAGTTTATGAATCAAAAACCTTATCACATATGACAAAAGTTTTAGTAGTTTATGTACAATTTTTCCAAAGCACTAACAATAGTAGAGCCAAAAGTACTACAAAGAAAGAACAATGAACAACCTCTACGCATGCCTATAGATGCAGAACTAGTAAATCACCAATCTATTGTCCATTAGAACTAAACCAAACCACTAAAAAACAAACATACACGAAAAAACCAGTTAGTACGAAATTGCCTTCATAATGTGCCTAAAAACATTTTTCCATATCACTAACCTATTGTAGGTCACCAAACAAGCACAATGTAGCATGATCAAAGCTAAGAATGCAACAAAAAACATACAAAATAAACCTGTGCTGCTTCATTTTCAAAATCGAGAGATCCGAGACACGCGGACTGAAAAACTTTACTCCGAGTAGATCGAGATCTCCGAACGACCACCGATGATGAAGATGAAGCCACCGGAGATGAGGGGTTCTTCAGCTGAAAATGGAAGCTTCAGCTGAAGTTTTAGGAAATGTGGCCTTTTTTTATTTCTTTAATGTTTTATTCTTTTTAATTTTTCTTTAATGTTTTATTTTTTTGGCCAAATAAAATGGGAGGGAGATGAAATTTTAATGTTAAAATGTTGGAGGGAATATAAAATTTTGGTGAAAACACTAAGGCCACATTTTTAATGTGTTGTATTTTCAATTACAAAAATAACACACTTTAAAAGTGTGGCCATTCATGTAAATAGTTGTTGCCAACTATAACAACACTTATAAAGTGTAGTTTATCCCATTAAAGAGTACACTTTAGAAGTGTTGCTAAAATTAATGTAGCTAAAAGTCAAAATCATTGGCTACACTTTAAAAGTGTTCCCAAAAGTATTTTAGGCAACACTTTATAAGCGTTGTCAATATTTAGTGTTGCCGTAGACCTAAAATGGTGTAGTGATGGTTGAATTTGAGATGTCTGATCTAGGTAAGATGCAATATTTTCTTGGTTTAGAAGTTGTGCAATCTGAGATGTGATATTTGTTTCCCAAATAAATTGGTGGGGGAAATTTTAGACCGATTCAAGATGAAGAATTGCAATCCCGCCGATACTCTAGTTGAGTTTGGCCTTAAGCTAGACAAAGCTGGAAGAGAAGATGAGGTAGACAACAGACTTTATAGGCAAATTGTTGAAGTACTTTGATGTATCTTACTGCCAGAAGGCCTGACATCATGTAAGTTGTAAGTCTTATAAGCAGGTATATGGAGAACCCGACAGAAATGCACCTGCTAGTTGCGAAGAGAATCCTTCGCTATTTACAAGGAACCAATTTTTTTCCTCTGTTCTAGAAGGATGAAGAATCATATTTGATAGGTTTTGCTGACAGCGATCATGCAGGAGATCAAGATGAGAGAAAGTACTCCAGGCTATGTTTATTTACTAGGAACAACAATTGTTTCATTGTCTTCTAGGAAGAAAAAAATTGTCTATTTATCTAGTACTGAAGCAGATTCTAGAAGAACAACAATTCAAACAAGAAAAAGCAAATACAATTTTCTGTGATAACAACTGTGCCATCAGGCTATCGAAAAATTATGTGATACATGGAAGATGCAAGCACATTGATGTGAAGTATCATTTCTTGCCAAATCTCAATAATGGAGGAACAATAGAGCAATAGTTATGCCGAAGTGAAGATCAGTTGGTGGGAATTTTTACTAAACCTCTCAAGTTTATCACTTTCCAAAATATGAGGAGGTTTATGTGTATCAACACTATTAAAGAGTTCAAGAAGATGAAGTTAAACTAAAGCTTGAAAGCTTTGAGTTTATGGGAGGGTGTTAGTTATAATAAGTCATGTTAGGAATAAATATCAATCGTTATGTTTGTCCTAGAAATTTAGAACGATTTGCAGCTCCATAGAGAAAATGAAAAATTGCACTTAGGTGTAACGCAAAAATATAGTTACATGCCAACACTATTCCAACAAATATATATTCTTTACAAAATTGTCTTTCTTCATACATTAATGACACCTAACTTTTATTGTGTGTGGTTGTATAATCATTCTACACTTAATTGCTTAATTCACTGATATTCAAAGCTTGGTTTTCCTAAGTAAGATGTTGTCACGACCCGATTTCTCGAGTCATGATTGCACCTACTATAACCCACAAGTAGGTGCTAACCCGTAACACAAAACAACAAGTAACGGGTCTGAGGGTAGCAACTAAACAAGAGTAGGCAAAATTGAAGATGACTATATAACCAGGCGGAAGCAAACTACAACATATATAGAAATAAAGATCCCTCCCAAAACCTGGAAGTCACTAATACAGAGCTACCAACAAAATGAGTACGAGTCACAAAAGTGGAACACGGAAACTTGACTGTCTTGAAAGGTAAAATATAAGTCTATATATACAAATGGAGATTGAAATAGTACAAAACGTCATGTTCTCACCCCTGTCTCCGAATCAGACAGCTCCAAACTCGATCAATGTTAGCTACTGGTGCTCGGACCTGCATCACAAAAATATATGCAAAGTTCGTAGCATGAGTACCAAACAACAGGTATGCAGTAGTCATCATAGCCAAATGAACTTGAAAAGTAAAAGCAATATGAAAAGAAGGAATAATGGAATGCACACGATTGTAGAAAGAACTAATTAAAGTAATCTATAAGCTAACAACACCTAAGTGGACCCCCATAAGCCTAAAAGGTACACTCAAGCGTAAGTTTAAATAAAAACCCAAATGGACCCCCACAATCCCGATGAATTCTCAGAATAAATATAGTAAAGAGAAATACGCATGAGAACCTAAGACCAGAGAACATCAAACCAAAATGTCAACTCCAATTAGTAGAGTCTGACAGTACGGAGGCCGGACCTCGAATCAGACGCTCACTACAAGTAACCAAGTAGCCAATCACAAGTATATGTAACTTAGGTTGGACCTCTAATCAGATTCTCTACATAAGTATACGGGTGATCGAGGCTGGACCTTGAACCAGATGCACATAAAAAATTATCAATGAGGTCGAGGTCGGACCTTGAACCGGATGCCCCATGAAAGTTATCAATGAGATTGAGGCCGGACCTTGAATTTTGATTCCTGACGAAGGTTCCAATATAGATGTTGAAAGAGTCCTTACCGGTCCATAACCATAAATTCCAATGGAACTCCATCCACACTTAGCCAATTAATGTATGACCTTGAAATTGAATAAAAAACTAACTTAGAATTGAGGAGCAAAACTCAATGTCATCGCATAACTCGTGAAGTCGTAACATCGAAGAAGTAAGGATAACTATCACCGGAACAATCTTATCACCTAAATAAGGCAAAAACTATCATACTCACGTCTCCTACACCAGTCTATAAGGATCTAAGACGACTGAGCGATATATGGAAAAAACTAAGTCCTACTGGTTCCGGATCATGCATTTCTAAGGAAATCAATAGTGCAACCTAAACTAAGGCCCAACATGCTTCAAATAAATAGTCATCAAAAATATAAGTTTTCCACATAGCTAAGAGGGTCTATTAATAGGCATAATACATAAATATTGTCCTTTAACTTGGCTTCGAATCACATTTATTCGCTTAGCTTTTGTATAAAGTTGAACAAATAGACACTCATCTCCTTCATGTCATTCTACATGTCATTTTTTGTCCTACGTGGTGTCCTACGTGTATTGTGTCATGTAGGACTCATGTTTTTATTTATTTAAAAGTTGGATAGTTAAAGTTCTTGTTTGTGCATTATGAAAGTTGGAGGTCAAAGTTAAAACTTGAAACCAAGTTTAGGGTCCAATATATGTATTATGCCCAATTAATAACACAATGCATGCTCACATTCACCCGATAATTCCCGAAATAGGAAGAAAACATGATTTCTAAACACCTATGCATGATTCAAGAACTATCCAATCCAAATCCCAAATAATCAACATGCATTCACATGCTCAAGCTCAATGTAGGAGAGCAAAGTTGTAGCCTACCCGCAGGCCGATCACGCATTCTCCAAAAATAATTCTCCGGAGCTTTCCCTTTTTGAACGATGTTGTTATGCTATAAAAAATAGTCATAACTTTATCATGGACGTTTAGAGACTAAAATCGCAAGAAACAGAGACAAACAAAAATGGGGTCAAAACGGGGAAAGTGGGACCTGTGCTGGAAATTCCATAATTGACAGAAAATAAGTTCTAATCATCTCCCCGAACTTATGTTCCAAAATGAGACACAATTTGCGGCTCGGTAACAACACAACATCAACATGCAACCAAAACCAGAATTTTCTCAAGAACTAGAAATGGGACAGCAATTGAATCAGTAAATTTACAAGAAATGGGCAGTCTGTGGTGAATTCCAACAACATCACGATGCTCTCCTAGAAAAAAAACTCAAAATAGACACTAGAATCATCAAATTCGGACTTAGAATGAGGGAGAAATCAATTCTCAAAATATCCCACCAATTGGGTTCAAAAAGTAGCAAGTGAAAAAATGAATTTACCTCAAATGAAGGTCCCAAAGTAGCTTCTGAGCTCACCAACGTGTTGTCCTCGAAAAATCTCACAACCTATCCTCTTGAATCGCCCAAATTGGATCTCTATTGTTAAGATATCACACTTCTTAAAAAAATAAGGGATGAAAGTTTAGTTGTGGCTTGTAAAAGGTGAAATGGTTCGCTAAAAACCCTCAAAATCTGGTCGTTAAAAGACCAAACTCTGGTCGCTAAAAGGGCTGTACCAAATTTCAGCTTTTACTATCTTCTTAAAGCCTCCGACTAGGAGCTCAAAATTCGTTCGGAATTCCGTCCGTGCATAAAAACTATGCTTCCCCACTAAATTCAATGTTCTGGACTCAATGGGGCATTCAGAATTTCAATTAGAGGTCATCTTGATAAAAAGTGGGTCCACTTCCAAAGACTATTTAAACCAAAATCCATAGAAGAGCTCGGAATGAATCCGGAGACATCGAGAGTCAAACTAAAGATAGTTCTAGAACAACTAGATATTCTGGGAATAAATGCACTGATGAAATTTTCATCTGAACACATTTCCCAAGAATATTGACCAAAGTCAACCTTAGGACTAATTTCGAAGGCTAAACATGTAATGGTCCAACCTTGCACTGAAGGCCTCCATTCTTGTGCCCACCAAGCTACTAGCTTAATTTGTCGGTTCTAAAGCTGAAGGAACTCACAGAATCACATTTTGAGGTCATTTACGTAACAAAATAACCTAGAGTCACTTTACAAACTTCAAGGCCTCTAAAAAAACAAAAGCTGCACAAAATCCAAACGAACAACCAGGCAACCCAACTGTTTGTGCCAGCAAGTCATAAATGAACTAGGATATCTATAGAAATTGTCTAAACGATAGAAAGGAGGCATTAAGGGAAAATGACTTTAAGGGTCATTATAGATGTCATATCATTTCGGAGAAAGTCAAATGTTTTCTGGTTATTTGCTAATGTGAGGAATCACCAACTACAATTGTCAGTTGGAGTAAATATATAGCCCATAAACATAACACAAATAACTTTAAGGAGTGTTTGCTTCCTTCGTTCGATAATTAAAGAGACATAATGTTTTATTATTGCAGACACCTGACACATAAAGAAGACAAAAATCACCCTCCATAACTTAATGAAAATTATTAGTAGATGTTATGGTACATACGAAACTGTTTTTTTTTAATAATGCTTCCGCTACATGAAACTATCAATAAATTAATGCAATAAAGAATAGGTGACATATTTGACACTATCAATAACCACAACAATGAATAACCGAGAAACAATATTCAGATCCATGATGCCATCTCCATCATCACAACCAAAATAGATACTACTAAAGATGAAATTGACTTGTTCCTACTGAAATTCTCCCGCTTTCAATCTGTTCAAAATTGTTCTCCAAAGTTGTGAGAGGGTCTATTAATGGAAACAAGATGGAATTGAGGATCCTTTTATTTGATTGGAGGTGCGTGCCATTCTGCCTTTATTCTATTGATCTATCTCTAGCAGAAGATGACGCATAACTGGAAAACTTTTGTACACATGAACACAAAAATGAATTAAAATACTTGAAAATAAAAGGATATTCAAAAGATAAATTTGCTTGGAGAATATGTTGTGACTCAAAGTAATTAAAAATGCCTAAATTCTCAAAGCAAAACTAGAGGAATTCATTTACAATTTTTTTTTAAAAAAGGAAAAATATAAGAATTAATAGTCACTCTAGATTTAAGAACACTTACCGGCAAGCCGTTCAAGTTTCCACTCCTACATAGTTGAATTTACATTCTCTTTCTCCTCAGATCCAAGAATGCTTTGTCTCATTGCAGGACTTCGATAAAGGTTAGGATGGACCAGGGATAGCAGGGTCTAAATCACCAGCGAGGCCTGCCTCTCGATTTTTCTTATCAACACTTCCACGAAATGCCATGGCTTTCTCACTTGGAAATACCAATTGAATTATCAAGTTCATATCAATCTCAACAAGTTTACCATTTCTTGGACATACAAAGAGGCTTTCAGAGGATCACTACCATTGCCCATATAAGCAAACTCATCAGCATCCTTGTTGGTACTTTTATAGATTGCCTTCTAATAAGTGCTTATGCCCTTAATGCTTTTTCTTATTTCCTCACTAATGTAGAGACCCGGTCCTTTACAGAGTATGAAATACTCGTCCAGCAGCAATAACGCTGTCCAGCTGTAAATGTCCTCTGCATAAGGAAGTTGGTGAAACTGTAGTGTACTGCACACCAGAACCGACGTGGTTATTTATATAATGGGTAATAATTCTTCATGGTATATTTAAAACAACAGAAAACGACAATACTCATCATTCAAAGAAAGAGACTTTCAAGCTTCAAAACAGCAAGGCACCCATTCAAGTGCTTTGAGTGCTTTTTGTACCAGCTGTAGTTTTGATTGCTTGTAATTGTACTAATATTGTAGGAATTATTTCACTTGTGTAAGAAACATGTCAATCTTGTTTGAGTCATTGTAAGATCTAGGTTAAGGGTAACTTAGGGTCTTACTTTCAAAGTATATATTGATCATTTACAATTAGTATAGCAAGTAGTTTTATATCTGGTTCGGCTCATCTAAGTGATAAGGTGTATTGCTTAGTGTGGAGATTAGAAAATTAATATCATTTATAAAATCATTTTACTTTTGCTTGGAGAAGTTTAGTAAACGTAGTTTGAAAATTCCTATTGAGATAGGTCGTTGTTTTACTCCCTTTAGCATGGAGGTTTTCACGTGAAGTTATGTCTACAATCTTTACTTCAGCATTTACTTTACGTTGTATTAGTCTAACTGCGCCGAGACCTGGTCACATAGATACTGCAGGTAGCACACATTCCAATAAGTGGTATCAGAGCCTAACATTTCACTTTTGTTAATACCGAGAAAACACAAGATCCAAAATGAATGGCTGTTCCCACCAAACGTGGAGGAAGGACAGTCATCTACTCGACCACCCCGATTCAATGTTTAATACTATGGGTGGTGGAAAAAAATGTATGCATCATTATATCAATGCAGAAGACACTAAGTTATGGGAAATTATCCTTGATGGACCATACATCACTACAAAGAAAGTGAATAACGGAGAGCTCACACCCACAGTGGTCAAAACTAGAAAAGACTATAATGAGGCTGATAGAAAGAATATTGAAAAGAACTACAAAGCGAAAAGGATTCTCGTATGTGGGATTGGAGCAGATGTGTACAAAAGAAATTCTGATGTGAGACTGCCAAAGAGACCTGGGACTATATTCAAACAGCCTATGAGGGAACTCAACGAGTGAAGAAGTCAAAGCTAGACATGCTCACCACTGAGTACAAATATTTTGTTATGATGGAAGGTGAAACCATCTTTGAGATGAACTCCAGCTTCACCTCTATCACTAACGAGTTGAGATACCTGGGCGAGCCTATTACTGTTAGCAAAAAAGTCCCCAAGATTCTCAAGGTACTTCCCAATCCTGGTAAGGTAAGGTGAATTCCATTACAGAAACGAAAGATCTAATGGCTCTACTTATAAATGCACTGATAGGGAATCTTCTAATCTATGAACTTAACAAGAAACAGGGACAACTGTGAACAAAGGTAAAAAGGAGAAATCTATAGCCTTTAAAATCATCTTTTCACGATATGAGAGTATACCATAGAAGATATGGTATTCTCAGATCGTGGCGCAGCGTACTTGACCTCTCAAAGGTGTTGTACAAGCCCTTTGACATCATTCTTTGCATATATATGTATGAAAAGTAGTGCGGAATTAAAACTTTTAACATGAAATAATAATAATTCAAAATATATCTTTTATAGAAAATCATAAGTAAAGACTAAGTGACAAAGTCGCCATCTTAGACAGACGAATATCTTGAGACACGGCCCATACATCAACATGTAGAAATATCTAAGTCTATTACAATACTTTCAATAATGAAAACAAAACATAATGATGTCTTCCAATCTGTTAAGGACATACCCCAACATTGCTTGAATGAATACTAGTCCAAGCTTACACATCAAAGACTCCTCTCAAATGTCACCTACACCTTTAGAGATAAGATAAAATATATGTAATTAGTACATTACAATGCACTAAGTATGGCGACATGCAATTAAAACCATGCTAGAAGGACATTAGTATTAAACATGCTCATTTTCTAGAAAACTTCATAAGACAAGTATAAAAGTCAATTACAAGTCAACATAAACACATATAGTCACATTATAAAATGTAACATTAAGATTACTTCAATTCACATAAACATGAGACCTTCTTACCAAAATTTATTCTAAGGCTCACTTGAGTGAGTTATGAAGCTACCGCCTATACGATCCTTTACACACACCAAAGTTATCCTTTAGCTAACCTAAGATAAGATTATTCACATTTCAAACATTTAAATCCCTACCTAGAATTACTCTAAGACTCACCTAAATAAGACATGAAGAGAACGCCCATTCACCATCTACAAGCCTACCTAAGCGATACTTAAAGCTACTTTAGATAAGTACCTTTTCTTTAACATGCACTTTGCTTAAGTGACTAGGTTCATTATACTATTTAAAAGACATTCACCAATTAAGGACTTTCACATAATGGTCTTGAAGAAGACCTAGGGAACCTATATACTAACATCTTCAAAGCCTACTCATACAATGTCTAGATAGTGTCACATTCCAATGCCTACACTTCATAGAACTTATCCAACGCTAGCATGTATCCCACATTATGAGAATACACATTAACCAACATAGACCGTACTATCTAGGCATGAAATCTAGAGTCTTCTCCACTCCATTAGAGGGTATTCTACTTGCCAATGGTAGAACTAGGACACATCCAATGAAAGCTCATGGTTAAGGAATATTGAGTGTTTCCTTATACTCGAATCTCATCTTAATTAGAGCTACTACCCAAGAATACTCACTCAGTGCTAGCCTTTGTTCTCATAGAGTATTTCAATAAAGGAGCATATGAAGAGGTACCATATCTTAGTCATAATTGAATAATATAACATCTTAACAAAAAGGGTCCACTAGGGCTACGTTACCATGGTTATTAAGATAGCTCAATGACTTTCCAAAGGATGATTTCATGCCGTTCTACCCAACCAACCCTAAGTCCATCATTCACAAAAGAAGGATACCACTACGACTTTCAACTTCAAGGATATCATAACCTTCTTTTAAAAGGTTCCACATAAATGACCTTCTTAACTATATTCAAGATCATATTCTATTTATACATATACATTAATTAAAAAAGTGCTTTGGCATACTAAGTCAAGAGTCATATTCATATCCATGATGCATCAAGTAAAGGACATAGGTGTACCAAACAACACATACTTCATTATCATCTTATCACTTGTACGATATCATTCATCTAGCACATTAGGTCAACTAAGTATACTTGTAAGTCACCATACACACATATCTATTGAAACTTCACTATAATCCATCACAAGACTCATATAGTTAACTAGGAAGATTCATACTCCCACATCCAGTATACACACATAAGGCATCACTATACCCTATCATGATCACATCAATCAATTAGAAGAACACATATTTTTGCTTCACATATACACATAAACCATGTAGAGTTTCAAAATGATCACATAACTAAGTTATAACAAGATAATATCATAATTCATAAAAGTAATGCTGAAAAGGACACATTGTTCACAAGTATAGCACATAAGTACCGCCACCATAACTTGGCCATACCAATCAACACAATTCAATACCTACACTACAAAATATAAAAGAGGTTAGGTTAACATACCACCATTCCATCATCAACACATCCAATCCTTAGCCAATTCAAGCAATTAAATCCAGAAAGGCTCTTACCAATAGCCATGAACACCAATTCAACCTAATAATGAAAATATACAATGATATAACAAGACCCAATATGAAAATCATCAAATTAATATAGCCTATATACAATTCTATCATAATTCATACATATATCAATAGCCCAATTCAATCTACATAAGAAGTCAATACTATGACACCATGATCAAATCACCCACGTTATATCCAAAATAGGAATTTCTTGTATTGCAATGGTTCATAGGAATTTTGATATAAAATAAGAATTTTGATCTAAAATTATTCAATTAACCTTAATTCAATCATAAATCATTGGTTCAAATCATTTCATGCAAGAACCTATGGGGAGATAACAAAATAGAAGAATTCATCTTTATTATCATCTTTGAAAACCATTGAAATTTACTCAATGAAGAAAGAGGATTCAAGGATGAAGTACCATACATTTATTGTGAAGCAATGACACTAAAGTGATGGAGAAAAAATTGGAAATATCTGTTCTTCTTTGGAGCTTCAAATCTTCATCACTGAAGGTTTTTGGAGAGAAGAGATTGAGAGGTATTGTTTTAGACTTGAGGGTTTTGATTTGAATGTTTAATTAGGGTTCAAAAAGGCTCAATAACCGCCTATAATTAGTCCCGAAAATAGCCAAAAGACTCCTGCACTTATAAGACCTTTTAACCAAGTCAAACTCAACATAAATTTTTGGAACTTTCACGGGAAACAAGTCTGCGACACAGAGATGCTCCTTCATGACTTTTGAATATAATCTCAAACAGTAAAGTCCTCCTTGTGTCCACGATGTGGACCAAAGTTTGTCACTCCATGAACCACGTCCGCGACGCGGACTGGTTCCCACTAACTGCAAATGTTATTGCCTTGGGCAGCTTGCTAGCCCAAGGTTGGGTCCTCCTCAAGGACCCCTATGAAGATCCTTGGGGAGTCGTTCCTGGGCGTTTTCAACTCAAATACACTTGTATACAAGTTAGGAACCTCTCACAAAAATTTCAACAAAAATGAACATGTAAAACATGCAAAGGTACACCTACACGTACAAGCACATCTCAAGGCAAACCTTTCGAACGTCATGACGTTTTTTGACGTTTAACCTCCAAGCACCACCAAACTTTAGAAAATGCCTCAAAAAATCATTATAAACCATTTTAAGACTCTAAAACCTCATGAAGCACATGGTAGGATCTACCTTCACCTGAGTCGTTTTAGTGGTGTTACATTCTTACCCAGTTTGACAACATTCGTCCTCGAATTACACTTTCTTCATTTTAGGTACTTTCAAGGGATAAAGAACTCAAGAGTAGAAGAGCATAACCATAGAACACAACTTACAATATACACATAGGAGGAACACCAATTTCACATAGACAAGAGACTCAAAGAACAACAAGAACATAGAAACTACTTCTACAACTCATCATGCAGTAAGACTCACATTTTTCATTTCATATAGGAGGAAATCCCTACGCACACATTATCATTCTCATGTATGTTAGTTCTATTCACATTATAACCATTTTTATGAAAGTGCATTTTAGTCAATTTTCCAAATTTCTTAGACTTAACCACCCAAATGTTATAGTGAAACATGCTCAACATTCAAATTATACAACTCTTAAGCAATTTATGATAGAAGCATGACAATATGGGACACAAAACCATATACTCATTTTTACAACATAAACATAACATCATGAAATGCACAATACAAGAAATCAATGAAATTCAATTCAACTAGACTCCTAAACAAATTGAGACATACAACATGCTACTATGACATTCTAACTCTCAAGCTTGAATTGAATAGAAGAGAAGAGACGACAAATCACAACTCCACTACTCACCATACTACCCCACTTAGAAGGAACCCATTACTACACAAGAGAGAAAACTAAAACTTACTACATCATCATTCGAATCCGCTCCCTTACTCCGAAGAGCATAGAAGTGATTCCTCTTTGAAGCACCACCTTCCGGAACACTTGGAGGAACTTACTTGGATTCTCTTCCTTTAGCTACAATAGTAGGACAATCCTTCACCTTATGATAATACTTACCACAACAAAAGCAACCTCCGGTACCGGCTAGACATTTCCCAAAGTGCTTCTTCCACAAGAAGAACAAGTAGGCTTATCACCTTGAGAACTACTACCACCTTCACCCTTGACCTTAGGAGAATTAGGTCCATCATGTTTTGGAGCCCTCTTCTTTAATCTAGGTTGGTTTTTCTCATTGAATATACCCTTTTTCAAGTTCCTTGAAATCCTACTAAGTTTGGACTCTTCTTTGGATTGTGCATACACCATAAGCCTAGAAAAGTTCAGGCATTTTGGAGCATGGTCGTAGGACACTCTTCTTTCACAAGGTCGGCAACACCGGTCATAAACCTACTTATCTCATCCATAAGGTTAGACATCAAGGATGGAGCATACCTAGACAACAAGGTGAAGTTCAAAGAATACCCATCTAGACTCATGTTCCCTTGTCTAAGGTTAATGAACTCCTCAACCTTCACCTCCCTCCTTTCACACAGAAAATACTTTCCTAAGAAAGCCTCCTTAAACTCCTCCCACTCTATAGGAACAAACTCAACCGGCCTATTATCTTTCCATTGAGTGTACCACACTTGAGCAACATCTCTCAATTGGTATGAGGTCAACTCCACCTTCTCCCGAGAAGTCACCCCCATAGCACTCAACACCTTATATACACCAGTAAGAAACTCTTGAGGATATTCTCCCACCCTAGAGACAAGAAAGATAAGAGGATTCATTCTCACAAAGTCCCTTAACCTAGAGGTCATGTAAATCTCTATAAAATTCACCCTTGGTTCAATACCTCTAGTCAAATGAGTTATCAAGGCTCGGGCTAATGCAAGTAGAGCCTCTCTAAAATCCCCATTAGTCATCTGTGGGTGAACCAACGGAACCTCATTACCTTTACCTCCAATAGGGACATGATCACCTTGTGGAGGAACTTGAACACTTTGAGGAACTTGAACTCCTTGTGGACCTAATCCACCTTGGGGAATTTCCTCTTGCACCCTTTCTCTTAAAACCTTCTTGCGGCCATTCTTCTTGTAGTAATATTCTAAAAACCCAAGAGAAGAGATGAGGAATAGACACTTATAACTTCAAATCTATTGGAACGACTCATAAGTGATGAAGAAAGTGAAACTCTATCGTCCTATAGCCACTCACTCATAGATGTGTCGTGATTCATACCAATGAACAAGACTCTACTAGATGTAGTTTTAATGATACTTTGGATTCTTAAGACTACTTCATAACCTATGATTTGATACTAAGCTTGTCACGACCCGAGAATATACCCTAGAAGATATGGTATTATCAAATCATGGAAGGACATACTTTACCTCTCGGAGGTCTTCTAAAAGCCCTTTGACATCATTCTTTGCATACATGTATAGAATGTAGTGCGAATTAAAACTTCTCATACGAAATAATATTACTTCAAAATATCTTTTTCATAAAAAATCAAAAGGAAAGAGTAAGTCTCAAAGTCACCATCCTAGACACACGAATATCCTAGGACACGACCCATACATCAACAAATAGAAATATCTAAGTCTATTACAATACTTTCAATAAGGAAAAACTAAACATAATGTGCTTTAGATTCTACTGAGGACTGATACGTCCAAAATTACACCTTAAATGAGAGTGTAAACGGTTGGTTTCACTTTATAAAACTCAACTGGAGTTGAGATCGTTCCCACAAAGTATTTCTTTACATACAATGTTTACCGTCGCTCTTACCCGATTTCTACTACTATCTCATAATGAATTCAAGCAAAAAGTAAAATTTAGGTACGAATATCAAGTAGCATGTTCTAGACATGAGACAAAGATTTAGATTTCAAATATATTTTACAAATGATGACTAGGTATGGGTTTTCTGTTGATTAAGAGAAACTCAGTTAGTGTTCACTATGATTAGAATTTCTGAAACTCTTCTTAAATCGGAGCTTCAAGAATCATACATTCACAAAACCTAGTGATTAAAGTTTATCTAATGCTTCTCAGCCTTATTATTTAATAATAGCATGTATTTTCTCGAGCTACAATTGATTCTTTTATAAAGAACTTGCTTAAATGGATGTGAGATTGAAGTTATTTTCTCTCGAACTCTAACTTTCACTTCAATACAGTAAAGAGATTTTTGCTTTTCCTAAGAAGTGTTTTTCGCTCGAACAAACACTTGGTTAACGCAAGTCTAATGTGTGAACTCCTTAGACCAAATTAAAACCAAAGCTTGAATCTACAACATGTGAAAGGAGATTACTTTATGCTCATGATAGATCCCACACACCTGATTTGCATACTTAGTAATTCATAATTATGTATACATAACAGTTGCTAATGATTGAGAACATAAATCTAAATGCTTACAATAGAAAATTGAAACTCGAAATCAAACTTTATAATCCAAGAGTCAAACTTTCTCTTGTTGCCAAGTAGTTTGCAAATCAAGATAAGTTCAAAAAATTCAAAGTTCTCTTCTTCCTTCTTCGTAAAAAACTCGATATCAAATAACAGTTCAAAAATGCCCTAAATAATATCCCAAAAAACTAGTGGTGTCAAATGGGAAAATTGGGTTGAAATTGGGATATTAAATGGGTTGAAATAAAAATCAAGTTTGGTCTTGACCCACCGAAGTTGACCTGATTAATCTCAATAATTTAGCATATTGATATTTAACTTTTATAATCACAATTTGAATTTCAGCTGAAGTGTTCTTTTTTTTAAAAAAAAAGTAACAAATGGATAGATAAACCCTAAAAGATGTTAATAGATAATAATTCATTCCTTAAATATAAGAATATATCTTAATGAAAAGTTTTAACAGAGGTTGCAATTGGAAATGTAACTGGGCTCAAATGAGGATTCTCTTTAAATGAGTTATGCTTGAATGGGTTGAGATTGACTCCAATTCAAATTATCTTGAGTCCAACCCGTAAAATTTTGGGCGGGTTTGCGGGTTACCATGTTTGGGTTCAATTTTTACACCCTAACAAAAAACATTTTTGAAAAGATACCTAATGTAATTAGAACTGTATGTTGCTTTCCTTCACGACCCACATCGTACTCCGTGAAAGGGTTCACGGTTCGTACATTAGTCCGTGGTCTTGCCTTCAAATCTCCAAATTGAAATCTGGTCACGGATAGAATCATAGACCATCAAAATTATCATGATTTGTGAAGACGTTTGTGGTGTTCACTTCAACTTTTTCAACTTTGGACCCTTTCCTACATTCTTGAATCTTGTTGACGGATAGAATCACGGACCATGAAAATTATCACGGTCTATGAAGACGTTCATTGTCTGCACTTCAACTTTCTCAACTTCGGACCCTTTTCCCTGCTTTCTAGAATCTTATTGATGGACATAATCACAGACCATCAAAATTATCATGGTCCGTGAAGATTTCCAAAGTCTTAACTTCGACTTTCTCAACTCTGGACACTTTTCACTACTCTTTGGAATCTTGTTAACAGACAGACGCACGGACCATCAAAGTTATAACGGTACGTGAAGACTTCCATAGTCTTCACTTTAACTTTCTTAACTCTGGACACTTTTCACTACTCTCTAGAATCTGGTTCATAGATTGAACCACGGACTATCAAAATGAATAAGGTCCGTGAAGACTCTCGTGGACTTTACTTTAACTTTCTCAAACGTAGGTCTTCAGAATTCATCAATTGTCATCACACTTCACGGTCGCTTACACGGTCCGTGAAATGTGCCACAGACCATAAAATTTTTGTGATTTACTACTTCTTCACTTCTTTGTCGCATTCTTCCTGCATCATCATCAGACACATCAAATCATACCAAACACACTCAATTCTAGTATTAGTTCTTTGTTTTAAGAGTTAAATTGTTCTCGGATATTCTGGTACATCAACACCCTCAACTTAGAACCATTACTTGTTCTCAAGTGATGAGATTTATTATCCCCTTACTTCTCAAAATCTTTTCCAATTATTGACAATAAGCAACATATATTTTCCACACCTTTTGTTTCCCAGTTCACTGAATCTAACATATAAGGATCTATACATGACATTTCACTACAGTCAATCATGCCTATGTCTGTGAGTTCTTTTATCTTACTTAATCCACTGTCAAATGCAATACAATGTACTTACAACATAGAAGTCCCTTGCTTAGAATGATTGGGACTGAGTATTACTCTCACGCTCTAAAAGAAATTCTAGCAGTAATAGCAACTTATATAGGCTTGTGCTCATTTTCTACACTCAATCTTTCAGAATATCAGAATCGGATCACTGCAGTACTTTAATTGGCATGTTACATAGGCCCTTGTCTAGGTAAAGGATATCTGGATGTTTGATTTCGTAAGTGACTAATCCTTTGGTTTCCCAAAGTTTTGTTTTCACAGATCCAATTCTACTTGATTCATTTGTTTTCTTTCTTTCTATCATCCCAGCAGCCACACCCCTTTCTTCTTTTTCTTTTTCTTTTATATATATATACATACTACTTGTAATTAAGTTTGTTGTTTGAACTCTCTCGGGTTGTACTCACCATCAACTTAGGTTTTTAGCCTGAGTTGTGTCAATGTACCTTTGGGTAAACCAACGTTTTGAACTTTATTAGGTGAGAATAAATGTCTATTTCAGGCTCAACATGGGTTAAAGTGGTATTAATTTTATTTTTTTATAAACAAAAATAGCCTACTGATCCTTTCTTATCCAACTCTCCTATTTTTCAAGCAAGACTACTCAGGCAAGTTCTAGTTTATGCTCTTAGTGCTAGATATCAATAAATACTCACATAGAGTTACATATGATTGAATTATCCAGTTTCTTAATTAACTTTTTAATCATCCAAATTCAGCAATGTTCAACAAGTTAGAATATTAAATTTCATACAAAGATCCTAACCGTCAAAAACATGTTCATAATTGCTTGTTCATTCTGTTTCTAGCTAGCAGTGGCATATCTCAACCTACTAAGATAAATCAAAATAATAAAGAAAAATTCAAAATAAGGAGACAACCTCCAATTTCTATAGATTTTGAAGGTTTCTCGACCACCCCCTCTCCACAAGAAAGGACTTTTCCCTCAAAGTCGATATAACATTGCTACACAAAAAGGGCGATGAGGAGGGGTCATACAAACGACTCTCTAGGCGCCAGTATCAGGATCCGCGCTGGAACCTTTATCAGCAGGTGCTTTCTCACAATTGAGGGATGCAGTGAGTACAGTAGACCCCTTAGGGGTGGGTGCTAGAATGTCGGTGTGAGCATGTGCTCCACTTCTAGATCCGCCAGCTAACAATTCATCTTGTTGTTTCTTTGCACGGGCTGCTTGTCTCTTTCCAACCTTCGAGATTCTTTGCGAGCTCTTTTCTCTGATTTCTTTGCCTTGAGAAATGAGTTAAGAGGTGTGTCCTGGTCGAGGTCACGAACCTTATGCTTCCGCTTTTTTGATTTGGGGAATAATTCTTCACCCCAAATTTCATCAAGCAATTGTACATGAAGTTCCTGATCAAACATCTTCATTAGTGATTCAGGTAGTGCAGGAGGAGGAGGCTGCATCGATGCTTGGCTAAACTAGCAATCCAAGATTGCATGTCTGCCAATTGTGACTTCAGCTCATAATTCTATGTTTTAATGGAAATGGGGATTCATTACTGTACCCAATTCTCAATGCCATCTAGTCTCTCTTTATGTACTTCCAACTCCTTGTGGACCTTACTAGTGATGTCCTTCTTGGCAGCAGATACTTTGGTTTCAATCATTTGAGGCATTCGATGAACTATCTCATCTGCTAATGCCCTAGTCTGGCTTTGATCTGCAATCAATTTCTCATGAAAAGCGACAGGGGTAGACACAAAAGTACCTCAACTCTGTGTAGGATTCTTTTGTTGTGGTGCTTCTGGGCTTTTTGGGATAAGTTACACTGCTCCAATACTCTATTAGTTTGTGGCAATCCTAAATGGATTGGCGGATTAATATGCAATGATTTATTGCTGCAAATTTAGCACCAAACACGTGGTTTGCCAAATCTTTTATCATTGAAAATTGAATGAGTCTTGATGCCTCATGGCATCGATAAACTAAACTGTTGGGAGGAATCTTAGCTTGGCGACATAATTTCCATATCAGACAAGGGAAAGGAAATGTCGATCTCTCAATTAGAGCCCTGTCTCACATTTCAGTACCTATGATTCTCCCTGTATTTATTAACCACTTAGTTTGCATGCTACCAGTTAGGCGAGGGATGGTGAAAGTATATTGTCATTCGTTGTTGGCCGCAATTGCGCCCAGACCTCATCCCACCATACTTTAGCTAGGAAGGTTAATGTAGCTTTAGCGATAGTAGGTGGAGTAGTACTTACCCAACTTGAATGTTCCCCATCAAGGGCAATCTGTTTGGCAATCCACCGCAACAACCTTTCTTGAGATGCCTGATCTTCCATATTGGCTGTATTGGTGAAGTCATGGTGCTTCCCTTAAAAAAGTCCCACTAATTATGGAGCCATCTAATCCGGTCCATGTAACATTCGGTAGATAGATCTTTCCGAAATATAATTGGACTTTCCCCTAAAAATGATTGAGTCAAGTGGACCTAATGTAGCCGTTAAATCTTTCTGCCCTCGTTTTGTGGATTCACTGGTCACTGCTAGGTTCATCAACATAGCAGCATATGATGTATAAAACTCCTTTGTCATATGACTAGAGCAATCACCCGGTGCATTGTCCATCCATTTAACTTGTGAAACTGAAACATCTGGTAAATATCCGAAATACCTCGATGTCTGTAACAACCCTAAAAATGAATAAGATAAGAAATGCTTAATGCGTCAAGAATGCCGATGATTAGACCAGGGTTCACACGGATTGATGCGCGTAGAACAAGACTTCGAAACCCTTACTACAGCCAAGCCAGTTAACTTAAGGTGTTAGTTGAGCTTGAAAAGGTTGTGTCCAACCATGTAGGTCTCTCGAATACGAAGATTTACTCGAAGGAGTCTTTACCGGACTAAAAAAGAAGAAATCTTAGGTTTGGAGGGTCTAGGGGTAAATGGTCTTTTTCCAGGCTAAGGGTAATATCGTAATTATCCTAAATATATGATTAATTATTTATTTAAAAAGGTTGAGGGGAAAATTGGGTAGAGAGAGACGAAATGGAGCTCTTGAAGTTAAGTCTTCGAACCTAGGAGGGAGCAATGATTTAATGTTATTTTTCTATTTGTAAATTAATTTAATAAATCATTAATTAATGACTGATTTAAAAAGGAAAAATCAGATTTTTATTATTAATTATTATTTATTGATTGATTAATATGTTTTTATGACTAAGTCTAAACTACTTCACCTCTTTTAACTCTCTCTCACGCTCATCTCTCTCACATTTTCTCCCCTCTTTCACGTTCTCTCTGCTAGAAAAATACAGGAACTGATCAGCAACTAAGCTTTCTTAACACTTGAAGAACTTTCACTTTAAAAAGCTTATTCAAACATAACAAAAAACGTTAGGCAAAGAGAGGAGTCCTTCCGTCAAAAACTTTGTGTTAAAAACTTGGCTAGGGCGTGAGTTTTAGAGAGTGATTCTGGGCAGCAACTTGAGTGTTAAACAACACCAAGAACAGGTATGGGTTTTCTCTCTCGGAATCCTTTCTCCTAGAGGAATTTCTTTATACAAAACTCAATGTATGAAACTAGGGCTGTCCCCTTGAATGTTGAACTCCTTGTCCCTAGTCTCCTTCCGATTTAAATTTAAATTAGGTCAGAAATCATGTTGTTGGCATTATTGCTGGTAGTTAAGTGACAAATATGACGTTCTTTGTGATTTTGTGTTTAAAAATAGCAAGCATGTTAAATGATGTCAACCGAGAATGATGTGGTGCAATATGTAAATATTTGTTGTTGTTGCTATCCGTTTTGAAGTCTTAAAGTGGTTAGTTTGATGGCTGAAATTAACGTACATAAATTGTGTAATTCGTAATGTTCATATGAGGTGTATGTGACTGATTTAAAGTGGAAAGTGCAGCTAAAACAACAATGAATCTACACCTAAGAATGTGTAAACGAATGCATGAAATACACCCCAAAAAGGTGTTAAATGATCCATGAACTTTCCTAAGTTTTCAGCTGGAAATATTGGAGAAGATAAGCTAGTAAAATGACTAATTTTCCAGCCACAACTACAAGCTTCGTTTAGGCTAAGTGTACAAGGGAAATCTTGAAATTTAATTGTTTTTAAAGGGGTGAGGCCACAAGGATTCGAACCTGTGACCTCACCCGTATAATACCTTAATTTCGCAAGTAGAAAAAAAAAAGAAAAGGAAAAAAGGGGTTGGGGGGATTCGAAATGGGGTGTTCAAGCGAGTAAGGAGAGAGTAACAATTTAAATAAATATAATGGGAGGCGTGGGAATCGAATTCACGACCTCCAGGCAGAGAATGAAGGGAAGTGAAATTAAAAGAAAAGAAATGTGAGGCGTGGGAATCAAACCCACGACCTTAAGGCTGGAAAGGAGAATGGGAGAATAAAATAAGAAAATAGAGGCTGTGGGGGCTCGATCCCACAACCCCACTGCCTATGCATAACTTTAAGCCAAATGTTAAATAACTATGAATTAAGGAGGTTGTGCAGGTTCGAACCCACAACCTCCCAATTCCAGCAAAATGAAGAATAAAATAAAAAGAGGATGTGGGGGTTCGATCCCACAACCTCTTGGTCTATGCGAATTGGACAATACAAATTTTAAATGAAAAATAAAAAGTTGTTGTGGGGGTTCGATCCCACAACCCGTAAGACAAATAAGAGGAGAATCCAAGGAGAAAAATAAAGATAGAATATTGATGTTGGGGCTCGATCTAGGGTCCCAATGTCATGAAAACTACAAATAAAGTCAAGGAAAAATGAAAGTATTGTCCAAGGGGTTCGAAATTGGGTTCCCTCGCCCAAATTCCGTATTGACAAATAAGTCATACGTGAATTAAATGTTCAAGAATAATGCTACCTAATTAGATCGAAATCGAGATCTTGGCATACATACAAGATGCATAAGTCTTGTACACATAATCTTAGGAAGATATTAGTCACTTAACGAAATATGAATGAAGCCTCATGGCTTGTATGCATAGACCCATAAGTCTAGGATACGATTAAAAATAAGTGACCTAAGAAGTATGTAATGAAATGATGAAACTCTAGAAGGGTTAAGTATGAGTGTAAGATACACCAAATGGCCAAGTGCATTGGCATATGACGAAATGAACAATGAAATGATAAAATGAACAATGAAATAATGAAACCCTAGAAGGATTAAGTAAGAGTCTGAAACACATTAAATAGACAAGTGCATTGGCATATGACGAAATGAACAATGAAATGATAAATGAACAATGAAATAATGAAACCCTAGAAGGATTAAGTAAGAGTCTGAAACACATTAAATAGACAAGTGCATTGGCATATGACGAAATGAACAATGAAATGATAAATGAACAATGAAATAATGAAACCCTAGAAGGATTAAGTAAGAGTCTGAAACACATTAAATAGACAAGTGCATTGGCATATGACGAAATGAACAATGAAATGATAAATGAACAATGAAATAATGAAACCCTAGAAGGATTAAGTAAGAGTCTGAAACACATTAAATAGACAAGTGCATTGGCATATGACGAAATGAACAATGAAATGATAAATGAACAATGAAATAATGAAACCCTAGAAGGATTAAGTAAGAGTCTGAAACACATTAAATAGACAAGTGCATTGGCATATGACGAAATGAACAATGAAATGATAAATGAACAATGAAATAATGAAACCCTAGAAGGATTAAGTAAGAGTCTGAAACACATTAAATAGACAAGTGCATTGGCATATGACGAAATGAACAATGAAATGATAAATGAACAATGAAATAATGAAACCCTAGAAGGATTAAGTAAGAGTCTGAAACACATTAAATAGACAAGTGCATTGGCATATGACGAAATGAACAATGAAATGATAAATGAACAATGAAATAATGAAACCCTAGAAGGATTAAGTAAGAGTCTGAAACACATTAAATAGACAAGTGCATTGGCATATGACGAAATGAACAATGAAATGATAAATGAACAATGAAATAATGAAACCCTAGAAGGATTAAGTAAGAGTCTGAAACACATTAAATAGACAAGTGCATTGGCATATGACGAAATGAACAATGAAATGATAAATGAACAATGAAATAATGAAACCCTAGAAGGATTAAGTAAGAGTCTGAAACACATTAAATAGACAAGTGCATTGGCATATGACGAAATGAACAATGAAATGATAAATGAACAATGAAATAATGAAACCCTAGAAGGATTAAGTAAGAGTCTGAAACACATTAAATAGACAAGTGCATTGGCATATGACGAAATGAACAATGAAATGATAAATGAACAATGAAATAATGAAACCCTAGAAGGATTAAGTAAGAGTCTGAAACACATTAAATAGACAAGTGCATTGGCATATGACGAAATGAACAATGAAATGATAAATGAACAATGAAATAATGAAACCCTAGAAGGATTAAGTAAGAGTCTGAAACACATTAAATAGACAAGTGCATTGGCATATGACGAAATGAACAATGAAATGATAAATGAACAATGAAATAATGAAACCCTAGAAGGATTAAGTAAGAGTCTGAAACACATTAAATAGACAAGTGCATTGGCATATGACGAAATGAACAATGAAATGATAAATGAACAATGAAATAATGAAACCCTAGAAGGATTAAGTAAGAGTCTGAAACACATTAAATAGACAAGTGCATTGGCATATGACGAAATGAACAATGAAATGATAAATGAACAATGAAATAATGAAACCCTAGAAGGATTAAGTAAGAGTCTGAAACACATTAAATAGACAAGTGCATTGGCATATGACGAAATGAACAATGAAATGATAAATGAACAATGAAATAATGAAACCCTAGAAGGATTAAGTAAGAGTCTGAAACACATTAAATAGACAAGTGCATTGGCATATGACGAAATGAACAATGAAATGATAAATGAACAATGAAATAATGAAACCCTAGAAGGATTAAGTAAGAGTCTGAAACACATTAAATAGACAAGTGCATTGGCATATGACGAAATGAACAATGAAATGATAAATGAACAATGAAATAATGAAACCCTAGAAGGATTAAGTAAGAGTCTGAAACACATTAAATAGACAAGTGCATTGGCATATGACGAAATGAACAATGAAATGATAAAATGAACAATGAAATAATGAAACCCTAGAAGGATTAAGTAAGAGTCTGAAACACATTAAATAGACAAGTGCATTGGCATATGATGAAATGGGAGGCGTGGGAATCGAATTCACGACCTCCAGGCAGAGAATGAAGGGAAGTGAAATTGAAAGAAAAGAAATGTGATGCGTGGGAATCAAACCCACGACCTTAAGGCTGGAAAGGAGAATGGGAGAATAAAATAAGAAAATAAAGTGAGGCTGTGGGGGCTCGATCCCACAACCTCACTGCCTATGCATAACTAAGGCAAATGTTAAATAACAATAAATTAAGGAGGTTGTGCAGGTTCAAACCCACAACCTCCCAATTCCAGCGAAATGAAGAATTAAATAAAAAGAGGCTGTGGGCGTTCGATCCCACAACCTCTTGGTCTAGACGAATTGGACAATATAAATTTAAATAAAAAATAAAAAGTTGTTGTGGGGGTTCGATCCCACAACCCGTAAGACAAATAAGAGGAGAATCCAAGGAGAAAAATAAAGATAGAATATTGATGTTGGGGCTCGATCTAGGGTTCCAATGTCATGAAAACTACAAATAAAGTCAAGGAAAAATGTAAGTATTGTCCAAGGGGTTCGAACTTGGGTTCCCTTGCCCAAATTCCGTATTGACAAATAAGTCATACGTGAATTAAATGTTCAAGAATAATGCTACCTACTTAGATCGAAATCGAGATCTTGGCATACATACAAGATGCATAAGTCTTCTACTACATAATCTTAGAAAGATATTAGTCACTTAACGAACTACGAATGAAGCCTCTTGGCTTGTATGCATAGACCCATAAGTCTAGCATACGATTAAAAATAAGTGAACCTAAGTTGTATGTAATGAAATGATGAAACTCTAGAAGGGTTAAGTATGAGTGTAAGATACACCAAATGGCCAAGTGCATTGGCATATGACGAAATGAACAATGAAATGATAAAATGAACAATGAAATGATGAAACCCTATAAGGATTAAGTAAGAGTCAGAAACACACTAAATGGACAAATGCATTGGCATATGATGAAATGAACATTCACATAAAAAGGGGTTAGTAATTATGAAGAGAAAATTTGCTAATGTTAATGAATGTGGTGACAACATGATGCGAGGCTAATGTAAAAGATGGGAGCAATATCAAATGAGCCTAAGTAAATGTTACCAAAAAGTACTCACCTATGAGAGTGTAAAGTTAATAAAGAGATCAGTCTCTATGAACACTCTAATGAAAGTATTGAGATTAACACACTTAATACTATTGATGAGATGAGAAATAATCTATTGAGCTATGATGTCCTCACACTAGTATGAGTTGAATGAAATGGAACTTTATACTGAGCACCGATAGACTAGCTATGAGCGAGGTGATTCCTTCTTTCGGGAAGGGCGGAGGTTCACGTAACTCTCATGAGATGAGACTGTCCGACAAGCCGGGTATGGGTCTCCTTATATCTCCTAGTCTTTGAATCTATACTGCCAATATAGGTATCTAGCAGGATTGAATCCCATATATACGCTAGCATCTTTTGGGTCACTTTTGCCGGTGATTCCACTTCTTTTCAGTGTGGGCCAGACACTGGATTTCATGATGTTCACATGATCTATGTGGGTTAAAGTTAAAATTCCCAAAGAATGAATGAGTCCATCCTCAAATGATGCACATAATGAAATGAACGATACCAAAGGTGTGAGGAAAGGATAATCAAGAGGTGAGCTAGACTTAAAGTAATGACACTAGGTTTATCTTGGTCATTGCATAGCAAACCCGATTAAAGTCTTAAAATACATCCCAAATATGAATGGTGATTACACTAGTATATGAATGAATGAAAAATGAAGTACGTATAAATGAATGAAGCAGACTCTATGTTTGATAAAGAAGGATCCCTAGTTAAGGTCCCATATGTTGAGCCCTCATTTTGGGAAGTCCTAACATCAAGCCCGTGATCCCAAGGTCTCATGGCATATGAAAGAATGATATGAACTACGTGATATGATATGTGAAATATGTTATGTGCTGCTTGCAAAATGATAAGTTTGATGATGCATGTTACACTCATGGCATGACATTCCAAATCCAAATTTGGCAGGTCCATTGACTTCTCTGATCTCAATTTGGCAAGTCCACTGACTTGACTTTCCATAAATCATGTTGTTAGGAAAGAACTATTCTTTGTCATGCATGTCCTTGGTGTGTGGTTGCATATACCCATACTTAATACAAGTGTGTACTAATTCCATACAAATATCTACTTTTAGGTGCAGGCACAGGTGGACGTTAGATCTTACAGTACGACGTTGCAAATATCAGGACGTGGAGCTTTCATTTGAACTTGGTAGGTCCTCATGCTTTCGAGGCTGTCTACTGTTATTATATAGCTTATACGTAGGATTTAGCAAGTGGAGCATGTTCCACTAGTGTTTCTTTCGACTTTTATTTCAGACTTTGTATTGGTGCCGCTATGGCAAAAATACTTTTAATGCAATTATGAATTGTTTCTTTCATTTGATTATCGCTATATTAGATGATTGAGTTGTGAACGCCAATGATGTTAAGTTTAAAATGTTTATCATGAAATAAAAAAATAAAAATTTCAAATTTTCCGCTAAAATTAATCTAGAAGAAGTAAGAATGACGTATGTAGGCTTGTCTGCGACCTTTGAGAGGTCAATGACGCAGGTCTTGTCTATGGTCTAGATTCACATCAACCACATTTAGTAGTTTCTAAGTCATGGTAGTGAAGTGCACCACTATCCTGTATTACAGACTGCATGATGCGTAGGAAAATTTCCCTTCTTCATATATTATTGGGCCTTTCCTAATGTTTGACTTTCATGATTTTATGAGCGTGTCTAATATCAATACCTGTTTTTTGTAGAGAATGAACACTAGGAGAACTATTTGTCAGAGGAGAGGGTTAGCAGCTGTTGGGACCAATCAGGTTCCACCCTAGGCTCGAGTTGAAGGAGTGGCTATGCCGGTTAATCCAACTAGGTTAGCTGATGCGAAGGTGCGGGCATCTCTGGTAAAGATGGCACAGCACATCACTATGCAGGCCTAGGCCATGTCTGCCCAGGCAACCACTATGCAGGCCCAGGCCATGACTGCCCAGGTCAACCAACAGAATGTTGACAGGGAGAATCCACCAGTGTGTAGCATTGCTGACAGGATGAGAGACTTCACGAGGATGAACCCTCATATTTTAACAGGTTCTAAGACTTCATAGGACCCCCAGGAGTTTGTGGATGAGGTGCATAAGATTTTGGTGTCTATGGGGGCCACATATACTGAGAAAGCAGAGCTGGCTTCTTATCAGCTTAAGGATGTTGCATAGACTTGGTGTAGGATGTCGCAACATAGCCGACTTTGAGCGGAGATCCTGTCACTTGGGAGCTATTTAAGACCGCCTTCCTGGGGAGATTCTTTCGTAGGTAGATGAGGGAGGCGAAGGTTGAGGAGTTTATTAACCTTAAGAAGGGATCAATGATAGTCAAGGAGTATTCCCTGAAGTTTGTCAAACTATCCAGGTATACTATTTTTGATAGGATCTAACAACACGGATGAGATGAGTACTGAAGTTTGTTAAATTATCCAGGTATGATACATCCTTTGTATCTAACAACAGGAATGACATGAGCAGGTTCCTCACAGGAATCAAAGAAGATCTGGAGGAGGAGTCTCGGTCTGCGATGCTCCATGATAACATGGACCTCTCCAGGTTGATGGTGCATGTCCATCAAGTATAGGACAGACGCAAAAAAGAGAGGCGTTCGTGATTCTAGGAGGCTAGAGGCAGGTCCCAGCCATGGAGGCCATAGAAATAATTTTGGCATTCGGGAGCAACCCAGGTTCAAGAAGGAGCAGTAGAGTTCTAGGAATCCTGATTCCCAGAGGATTACAACACTTAGAGGAGGCAGATCATAGCCCAAGAAGGGTAATGGAAGTGAGATGCAGCGTCCCAAAAAGAACTGTGCTAAGTGTTGTCGTGCTCACAATGGAGAGTGCAGACAGGGCAATAGTGCCTGCTTCGGTTGCGGTAAGAGTGGGCATATGGTTAGAGACTTCCCACAGAACAGAGGTCAGGCTGGAGGTAATGCTCAGCCTAGGCCTAATCCACAGGGTGCAGCAGCAGCCGAGCCTCCTAAGAGGAACAAGTTCTATGCCCTATAGGGCAAGGAGGAGCAGGAGAAGTCCGCTGATGTGGTCACAGGTATGCTGCAAGTATTCTCCACTTCTGTTTATGCTTTACTTGATCCATGGTCTACGCTTTCCTTTGTAACTCCTTTGCTTGCCCTCACTTTTGAAATATTCTGCACGATCCTATAGCGGTTAGTACACCTTTAGGAGAAAATGTAAGAACTGATAGAGTATACAAAGATTTCCCAATAATTGTAAGTTGTTAGACGATGTGTGCAGAATCGGTTGAGTTACCCATGCATGATTTTGATGTTATCCTTGGCATGGACTGGCTTCACAATTGTTATGCTTGTTTGGATTGTCATAGTAGAGTGGTGAGATTTTGTTTCCCTAACGAAGAGGAACTAGTATGGGAGGGCTACAGCTCGAGTCGTCCTAATCCCTTTATTTTGAACCTTAAGGCCAATAAAATGATGTCCAAGGGGTTATTATGTCATATTGTCAGTGTTAATGATTTAGATAATGACATTTCTTCCATAGACTTAGTGCTTGTTGTGAATGAGTTCTTAGATGTATTTCCTGATGATTTGCCTGGAGTCCCTCCTCCTCGAGAGATTGACTTTGGTATCGACTTAGAACCCGATACTAAGCCAATTTCGGTTCATCCCTACAGAATGACTCCATCTAAACTCAAAGAGTTGAAGTTGCAGTCAAAAGATCTCACTAATAAGGGTTTTATTCAGCCGAGCATATCCCCTTGGGGCGCTCTAGTGTTGTTTGTGAAAAAGAAGGGTGGAACCCTAAGAATGTGTATCAATTATCGGCAGCTCAACAAAGTCACTATAAAAAATAAATATCCACTTCCCAGAATAGATTATTTGTGCGATCAGCTCCAAGGGTCTAGTTTCTTCTCTAAGATTGATCTTCGTTCAGGGTATCATCAGCTTAGGGTTAGGGATGGAGATATCCCAAAGAGAGACTTTCGTACCTTTTATGGTCATTATGAGTTTTTGGTTATGTCATTTGATCTCACGAATGCATCTACTGCATTTATTGATCTCATGAACAGGGTCTTCCATGAATACCTTGACTCTTTCGTCATACTATTCATTGATCACATCCTCATCTACTCTAGGACCATGGAAGATCATGAATAGCAGTTGAGACTAACCTTGCAGGTACTTAGACAACATCAGTTGTACGCCAAGTTCAGCAAGTGTGAATTTTCGCTTAGATCAGTGACCTTCCTGGGTCATGTTGTGTCCGATCAAGGTGTAGAGGTTAACCCCAGGAAGACTGAGGCTTTTAAGAACTGGACAAAACCTCTTACTCCCACAGATATCCGTAGCTTCTTGGATTGGCTGGTTAGTACCGCATGTTCGTGGAGGGCTTTTCTTCCATTGGTGCCCCACTGACAGCTCTGACTAAGAAGAAGGCCAAGTTTGAATGGACGGAGGCTTGTGAGATAAGTTTTCAGGAGCTCAAGGACAGACTTACTTCAGCCCCAGTGCTTACTTTGCCTAAGTGTGGTGAAAATTACACTGTTTATTGTGATGTATCTAGGGTCGGTTTGGGTTGTCTTCTTATTAAGGGTGGTAAGGTGATAGCCTATGCATCTAGACAGCTCAAGGTTCATAAGAAGAATTATCCCACTCATGACCTGGAGTTAGAAGCAGTGGTGTTTGTATTGAATCTATGGAGGCACTACTTGTGTGGGGTGCATGTGGATGTGTTCACAGAACACAAGAGTCTGCAGTACGTGTTCACACAGAGGGAGTTGAATCTACGTCAGCAGAGATGGTTGGAGCTCTTTGATGAGTATTTTGTTGAGCTGCTATTTCCTATTATGTATGAGTTGCCCGAGAGGAGGTGTGAGATTTATTCTGCGAACTGCCTTCATCTGTAGCGCTGCCCCCAAAATTTTCTTCATTATTGCTACGTGCTGCAGATTGAGATGGACTGCAGGCGGTTGCAACATTCGCAGAAGCACTACCCCCTTCTTCAGACAGAGCAGCAGTGTTCTGGAGTAGGCGTTGTTAGATTTTTGATCTAGTGGCTTGAAGTGAATGATGCGTTAGAGTGATATCCGAGTGAACCTCCCAGCCACTATCCTCAAATGTGGAATGTCCCTCAGATTGAGTAGTTGTATGGGAGCAATCCTGTTGGCATTTTTCATTCTCGATAAGCGTGGCATGGTACCTATAGACATGACCAGAGTTAGCACGAGTGCAAATTATTGACACACTATCGAGTGCTCATACTTCCCCTATGCTTAACAACATCGTGACGCCTTTCCTTAAGAATGACGTCACCCAATCTATCATCGTGAAGGCTCACGATTTTAATTAAAGAGAACTTCAATTAAGTAACGATCACGGTTGCCTTCACGGATAGTGGAGTGAACCACGAACCATAAATTCCTTCGTGAAATCTGGACAATTAATGATCACTGATGCTTTCACGTACCATGGAATAGGCCACGGATAGTGAAGTCGTCCGTGAACTCTGGGTAGAATCAATACAGAAATAACCAGCAACATAACATTTCCAAGGAATTTTCACAGACAAGGTCACTGTCCTTGGAGAAACCCATGGGTTGTGATCTTGTTCTTAAAGTCACTTCAGAATCAAATCTGAAATAACTAGCCACATAAAATTTTGAAGGGATTTTCATAGAAAAGGTCACGGTCCATGAAGAAAACCACGGGTCGTGATCTTGTTCATGAACTAAATTCACCCATATTTTGTTACATGCATGGTTCACGATAGTGTTGAGCGTGGCTCACCAATACCCAGGTTGAAGCTATGCATTTCTTCATTCCTACTCAAATTACTCATCTTCCATGTTTAAAGTCAAAATCAAAATTGACCCCAGGCTCACAGAAGAACAACAGTTTAAGAAGACTCAATTCCATACCCTAAACGACTAACTAACCGGATTTAATGTAATAACCCCAACTAAACACGCAGAACTCCAAAAACACCCCTTCTGATTACTATATTCAACCAAGAACAAACATCATCTGAGAGTAAGAACAAACCTAATAGAAGAAATTAAACATAGAACATTATACTTACTTGGAGGGAACTTGAACTATACGTATAGCAATGCTTTCAACAAAGAAATCGATTCCCTCGGTTCACTTAGAAGAGTAAGGGTAGGATACGTTGGGTAGACGTTACAAATGAAACGGGAGGAAGAAGAATAAGTAAAGAATTTTTTATAAGGCACGATATACCAGACCTAAATACATTTTGCATTTTTGACGGGTTCAATCGTGGGCTAGGTTGGGTTTAATGAATTAATTGCTCGAACAATTGACCGTGGAATAGTCTGTGGAAATTTTTCACGATTCGTCTACCCTACCGTAGAAGTAGTTCGGAGATGAGACTTACTTTGGATAGATGATGATCCGTAATATCTCCCGTAATGAGTTTTACGGTTTGTGAGGTTGCCCGTATATAACAGGTTTTCCTTGTTCAGTTTCACCTAAACATCACGGTAGGTAAACAGGGTCCATATAAAGTACTACGTAACCTGAACCCTTTGTCTTCCTGTTTTCCAGTAGCTTCCATTGTTTTATCTTAACTTAGATAGACTGTGAAGTTGCCCGTAGAGGCTGCCACGGTCCGTGAAGCCTCTTGTCAGATAAAGAGTGGGCCATTTCTTCTGCACTTTTTTACTAAGTCTTCAAACACATGTCAGAACCCATTAACTCTGCACACTAAACTAACACAAAAAGAAATACAAAAATACCTAAATTAATAAATCTTGGGTTGCCTCCAAGGCAACACACAATTTAACGTCGCGGCGCGACGCAGATTTCTTGATTACTTAGACTTCATCAAGCATGCATTCTTCCACTATCTTTGTTTCTTCCTTGGACCGTACATATGCCTTGATTCGTTTTCCATTAGCTTTGAACCTCTCTCCTTTATCATTTTCTAGTTCAACCTCTCCAGAATGAAATACTTGAGTGACCTTAAAAGGGCCAGACCATTTAGGTCATAATTTTCGTGGGAATAATTGCAATCTAGAATTAAACAATAGCACCAAGTCCCCAGGAGAGAAAATTCTTTTCTCAATGTGTTTATCATGGTATCGCTTCATCCTCTCCTTAGACGGTGTTGATATCTCATATGCTCTCAGACGAAACTCATCCATTTCATTATCTGATCTAAACTTAAATTTGTTGTTTCATTCTAGTCGAGATCTAGCTTCTTCAATGACAGAGTGCTCTATGTC
The DNA here is from genome assembly GCF_001406875.1 of Solanum pennellii. NCBI lineage: Eukaryota > Viridiplantae > Streptophyta > Magnoliopsida > Solanales > Solanaceae > Solanum > Solanum pennellii. The sequence continues at coordinate 13,174,084 of NC_028639.1, forward strand.
CCAATTCAACAAGAAAGTGACATCCTTTTCCAAACACTTGTTGATATGGAGACATACCAATAGTTGTTTTAAAAGATGTCCGGTATGCCCACAATGCATCATCAAGCTTGTTTTCCAAGTCTATCCAGTTAGTATTTACCGATTCTGCCAAAATTGTCGTGATCTCTCTATTAGACACTTCCACTTGGCCCCTGGTTTGTGGGTTATATGGTGAAGCTACTATGCTGTTTCACCTCATACTTGGTGAGAAGAGCGCTGAATACTTTGTTGCAAAAATGAGAACCATCATCACTAATAATAGCTCTAGGTGTTCCAAACCTTACAAAAATATTCTTCTTTAAGAATGTTGCCACACTCTTTCCATCATTTTCATGTAATGCTACAGCTTCTACCGATTTGGATACATAGTACACTACTACTAAGATATACTTATGTCTATAGGAACTCATAAAGTGGACTATGAAATCGATTCCCCACACATCAAAAAGCTCTATCTCCAAAATTGGTGTCATAGGCAACTCCTCGCGTCTTGATATGGCTCCTTGCCTATGGAAAATATCACAACTTCTTACCAACTCAGTTGTATCCTGGTGAATAGTTTGCTTGTAATGCCCACGTTGAAAATCTTATGAGTTGTTTGAGCTCCACCATGGTGACCACCTACAGGAGAGAAATGAAAAGCTTCCAGAATGGATAACATTTCAACTTCGGGAACACATCTCCTGATGATGTTATCAACACATAATCTGTACAAATAAGGCTCATCCTAAAAATTCTTACCCACATTATGTAAAAACTTTTGCTTTTGCTGATGATAAGCCCATAAGGTATAAAATGTCTGACTAAAAAATTAGCATAATCAGCGAACCACGGAATGGAATCAAGAGTAGCAGCCAATACCTTCTCATCGGGGATTGCATAATCTGTTTCAGACTCATTATGTTCTCTTTTTGCTTCTTCCAATCTTGAAAGGTGGTCCACTACCTGATTTTCGCAACCTCTTCTACGTTTTACTTCAAAAATTCTTGAAGTAATAACACCCATCACATTAACCTTTGTTTGGCATCCTGCTTGTCCATGAGATATCTCAGTGCAGCATGATCTGTGTGAACTATTACTCTGGTGCCCAAGAGATAAGCTTTGAATTTCTCAAATGCATATACTACAACCAACAGTTCCTGTTAAGTGATTATGTGGTTTCGTTGTGTTCAATTTAGGGACTTACTAGAATAGTAAATCGGATGGAACATCTTTTTGGGATACTGACCCAATACAACACCTAATGCATTGCCACTGGCATGACACATCACTTCAAACGGTTTTGCCTAGTTTGGGCAAATGATTGCAGGTGCTTAGATTAGTTTCTATTTTAGGCTTTCAAAGGCTCTTAGGCAGGCGTCATCAAAGACGAATTTAACCTCCTTCTCTAACAGCTTACACATGGGGTGTGCATATTTGGAGAAGTCCTTCATGAATCACCTATAGAATCTAGCATGTCACAGGAAGCTTCAAACACCTTTCACACAAATAGGCAGAGGCAAGTTTTCAATCACGTCAATTTTTACTTTGTCAACTTCAATTCTTTTTTGTGACACTTTATGTCCATGAAATATGCCCTCTTTAACAATAAAGTGACATTTTTCTTAATTCAGCACCAAGTAGGCTTCATCACATCTCTACAATGCCCTGCTAAGATTAACAAACATTCATTAAAAGTATCACCTACAACAGAAAAATTTTCCATAAATATTTCTAGAGTGTCCTCAACCATGTCTGAAAAAATGGTCATCATGCATCTTGGAAATGTAGCTGATACATTACATATTCCAAACTACATGCGTTTAAATGCAAAAGTACCATAAGGACATGTAAATATAAAGTTTTCCTGATCTTAAGGAGAAATGGATATCTGATTGTAAACAGAGTATCAATCGAAGAAATAATACCACCCTTTACCTGCTAACTTTTCCAATATTTGGTCTATAAATGGAATAGGGAAATGGTACCATAAGGTCCATCTGTTCATCATCCTGTAGTCCATGCATACTCGCCATCCAGGCACTCGTCGCTATGGAACTAGTTCATTCTTTGCATTCGCTACTACAATCGTGCCTCCCTTTTTGGCACACATTGTACTGGGATGACCTAGTGGCTGTCTGAGATAGAGTTAACCACCCCATCATCTAACCATTTGATTATTTCTTTTTTACCACCTCTTGCATTATTGGTTTCAAACTCCATTGGTTCTCAATGATGGGTGTGCCCTCTTTGTCGAGTTGAATTTTGTGTGTGCAAATGCTGGAGGAATTCCAATCATATCACCAATTGTCTAGCCAATAGCTTTTTTAAACATTTGAAGTACTCTAACCGCCTCTTGTACCTGTCTGTCATTTAAATCTGCAGTCAAAATCACAGGTAAGGCGTTGTTAGTACCCAAAAATACATACCTGAGGTGAATGGGCAACTTCTTTAGCGCCAAAACATGTGGTTCCTCAATGGAGGGTTTAGGTGGTGGATGTGGTTCAAATCCAAATCTAGTTTCTTTGGAGCATAATAATGTGCTCTGATACCTTCTAAATCATTCACCATTTCTCCTTAATCAGACGGGAACTCCGCATCAAAATTCATCAATACAACGGCTAATGTTTCAACAGATATCTTCTCTTCTATGGGTACTATTATATAATCTTCAATAACAACTTCCAAAGCAGATACCACTTCCATATCTCGTGGTTATTTTATTGATCTGCATGTGTTAGACTTCACCCCTTTTGAATTTAGTCTAAACTTCAACTCACCTCACTCTACATCAACCAATGCTCTTCCTGTAGCTAAAAGTGGTCTTCCTAGAATTATAGGAACATCAAAGTCTACACAATCCAAGATAACAAAATCTGCAGGAAAGATAAATCTATACACTTTAACCATAACATCACTAAAGATTCTCACTGGTTGCTTAACTGACCTGTCAGCCATCATCAATCTCATTGCTGTCGGTTTTCGCATTCCCTAACTAAATTTCTCATAGATGGCTAATGGCATCAAATTTATGCTAGCTCCGAGATCACACAACCTTTTGCAAACTTGATTGACCCAATAATGCATGGAATTGGGAAAGCACCAGGATCTTATTTTTTCTGAACCAGAGACCTGGTTGCAATAGCGTTGCAATGAAGTACATCATTAGAAAAATTAATACCTACAACTCTTTTCTTAGTAACCAAGTCATTCATGAACTTGGCATATCTTTACATTTGTTCAGGAGCTTCTACAAGTGGGATACTGACTGAAAGTTGCTTCAGCATGGTGATGAAATTTATTAACTTCCCATCTTCAGCTTTCATTTTGAGTCTTTGTGGAAAAGAAGGAGGAGGTCTAGGAATCTTCTATAAATGCAGTTTGTCATGAATCTATTACTCTTGTCTCTAGCAGGAGCTACTCTTTGCTAAACCTCTTCCAAGATATTTATAGGTGCAGTTTCATTCTCTTTTGTGTCAACTTGCTCCTCAACCTGTTCTTCCTCGGTACCTGCAGGGTTTTGGTTAGAAACCACTTTACCACTTCTAGTAGTGATGGCCATATATTGTCCATCCTTCTTGGGGTTTTGAATGATATCACTTGGTAATGAACCATTCTTTCTCTAATTCAGGGATGCTGAGAGTTGTCCCAACTGTTTCTCTATTTTCTTATTAGAGGTGGTATGAGAGTCAACTAGCTGACTCATTCTTGAGAACTCACCCCTCATTTCTTTAAATCTTGCATATGGTGATTCAACCATTTGAATTATCTTGGGCATCATATCTTCCAGCTTAGATGCACTGGAATGACCACTCATTTTTTTCTCTGCTAAGTGGGCACACATATAGATCACTACGATAATTTCTATACCCATCTATGTTCTTCCTGTTTCTTGCTCTCTGTTTGGTGGTCTATCACATTGACCATATCTGGTGTTGTTTCAACCTGTATTTCTGGAATTGTACCCCTGATATCAGAGTTATAATTTCAAAACCTCCTTGGTTTCCCAAGTAGTTAGATTCCTCATCAATGTCAATGTCTTGGTTTTCGTATCTGCTTTATTTTCCCACAACATTGACTATTTCATACTTCGATACAATATGGTTCATTAGTAAATCAATTTGAGTTCTCATATGTGCCATGTCCTGATCCCTTTCTTCTTTTTTCTTTCTCTTTTCCGCTAAAATGTGATATCCTAATTCTCCTACTTCTGCATCTCTTGTGTACCATGCCCTATTGTTTTTGGAGAATTCATCTAGTAGTTGCATGCTTTCAGCAAATGGCTTCCTCATAAACGGACCTCTATAGACTGCATCAACAACAAGTTTAGTCACATAATTTAGAGACCTATAGAAATCCTGTTTAAGATGCCTCTCAGTTTGATCATTGTTGGGGCTTTTCTTCAACTTTTGACTAAACCTCCACCAAGTGTCATGCATTACTTCTCTTAGTAACTGCTAAGAGTACTGATTTCATCCTTCATTTGTAGTTCTTTGATTCTTGAAAGAATCGTCCTAGGAAAGCCTCTTTTAATTCACTCCAAGTTCGAGTGGAGTCATCTGGCATCTTGTTCAACCAATTAGTATCTTCCCTAGTAAAATATAAAGGAAATAGCCTTAGTCTCATTGCAGTTTGATTAATTTCAGGAATCTCTTAAGATTTAAAAATCACCACAAAATTCATCAGATGATAATTCACATCATCACCACCTGCATCTCTAAGCGTTCCTTTTAGATTAAGCAATTGTATCATTGTACTGGTGATAGTAAATTCCACTTCTGGAGGTAACGCAGGTAATACTACAACTCTAGTAGCTCCAACTCCATCCAAATCAACATCATCCTCTTCATATATCATGTGAGTTGGATGTTGATCTCTACCCATTTGGGCTACTGTAGGACGATGAGGAGGAATTACATTATCCCTGTTTCCATCAACTCCTCTAGGTGGGACCAATCCAACATTTTTTTTCCTTCTTTAGATAATTAAAGAGACATAATATTTTATTATTGCAGACACATGACACATAAATAAGACAACAATCACCCTCCATAAGTTATTATGAATTTTTAGTAGATCTTCTGGTATCTACGAATCTGTTTTTTTGATAATGCTTCTCCCACTTTTCATTTGTTCCAAATTATTCTCCAAAGCCGTGAGAGGGTCTACAAAGGGAAACATGAGGGACATTGAGGATCCTTTTATTTCTTTAGAGGTGCGTGCCATTCTGCCTTTATTCCATTGATCTGTCTCTAGCAAAAGATGACGCATAACTGGAACACTTTTGTACACATGCCTAAACTCATGTCCTTCCCAAATGACCACAAAAATGAATTAAAATACCGGAAAAAAGAACGCTATTCAAAACATAAAATTGCTTGGAGAATATGTTGTTACTCAAAGCAATTAAAAGTGCCTAAATTCTGAAAGCAAAAACTAGAGGATTTCATTTAAAATAAAATAAAAAGATAAAAAAAAGATTTTATAGTCAGTCTAGATTTAAGAACTCTTACCGGCAAGACCTTCAAGGTACCACTCCTGCATAGTTGACTTTAAATTCTCTTTCTCCTCAGATCCAAGAATGCTTTGTCTAATTTCACGACTTCAATAAAGGTGAGGATAGATTCTAGGTATAGAAGGGGCTAAATCACTAGCGAGGCCTGCCTCTCAATTTTTCTTATCAGCACTTCCACTAAATACCATGGCTTTCTCACTTGCCAATACCAAATGAATTATCAAGTTCGCATCAATCTCACCAAGTTTATCATTTCACGGGACATACAGAGAGGCTGCCAGAGGATCACTACCATTTCCCACATAAACAAAACGCATCTGCACCCTTGTTGGTACTTTTCTGATATGTGCTTCTGGCCTTAATGGTTTTGACTATCTCCTCACTAATTTAGAGACCCGCTCCTCTATAGAGAATGAAATACTCACCCAGCAGCAATAATGTTGCCCAGCTGTAAAAGTTCTCCACATAAGAAAGTTGGTTAAGTTGTAGCGTACTGATTCATTCAAATAGAGAGACATTCAAGCTTCAAAATAGAAAGGGACCCAATCAAGTGCTTCGAGTAATTTTTGTATGAGATGTAGTTTTGATTTCTTGTAATTGTACTAATATTGTAAGAATGGTTTCACTTGTGAAAGAAATGTTTCAAGCTTGTTTGAAAAGTCCTATTGGTACAGGTCGTGTTTTTTGTCCCTTTAGCAAGGAGGTTTTCACGTAAAGTTCTGACTACAATCTTTACTTTAGCATTTACTTTACGGTGTATTAGTGTAACTGCGCCAAGGACCTGGTCCCAAAGATACTAGTGGTAGCACACATTCCAACAAGTGGTATCAGAGTCTAACTTTTCACTTTTGTTAACACCAAGAAAAGACAAGATACAGAAGGAATGGATGCGCCAACAACACATGGAGGAAGGATAGTTGTCTACTCGACCACCCCGATTCAATGTTCAATACTATATGTGGTGGAAAAATTGTATGCATCATTATATCAATTCAGAAGACACTGATTTATGGAACATTATCCTTTATGGACCATACATCCCTTCAAAGAAACTGATGGTGGGCTCACTTCTACAGTGGTCAAAACCATAAAAGACTACATTGAGGTTGATAGAAAGAAAATTGAAAATATCATCAAAGCAAAGGATTCTCGTATGTGGGATTGGATCAGATGAGTGTAACAGAGTTTCTGCATGTTAGACTGCCAAAGAGACTTGGGACTATCTTCAAACAGCCTATAAAGGAACTCAGCGAGTGAAGAAGTCAAACATTAACATGCTAACTGCTGAGTCCAAAAATTTTGTTATTATGGAAGGTGAAACCATCTTTGAGATGAACTCAAGGTTCACCTCTCTCACTAACGAGTTTAGATGGCTGGACGAGCCTATTCCTGTCAGCCAAAAAGTACCCAAGATTCTCAAGGAACTTCCCACATTCAGGGAAGACAAGGCGGATTCCATTAAAAAAGCTAAAGATCTAATGTCTCTACTTATGGATGAATTAATAGGGAATCTTGAGATCTATGAACTGAACAAGAAACAGGGTTCTACTGTGAATAAAGGTAAAAAGGAGAAATCCATAGCCTTTGAAATCATCATGTCACGATCCGAGAGTATGCCCTAGAAGATACGTTATTCTAAAATCGTCATACAGCATACTTGACCTCTCAAAGGTCTTGTACAAGCCCTTTGACATCATTTATTGCATACATGTATGAAAAGTAGTGCGGAATTAAAACTTTTCACACGAAATAATAATAATACTTCAGAATATCTCTTTCATAGAAATTCATAAGGAATGACTAAGCCTCAAAGTCGCAATCTTAGACGCATGAATATCTTGGGACACGGACAATACATCAAAATATAGAAATATCTAAGTCTATTACAATACTTTCAATAAGGAATAACTAAACGTAATGATGTCCTCGAATCTATTGAGGACATACCCCAACTTTTCTAGAATGAATACTAATCCACGCTTCCACTTCAAAGAATCCTCTCAAATTCCACCTACACCATTAGAGATAAGATAAAATATATGGAATTATTACATTAGATTGCACTGAGTATGATGACATGCAATTAAAACCATGCTAAAAGCACATTTGTATAAAACATGCTCTTTTTGTAGAAAACTTCATAAGACAAGTATAAGAGTCACTTACAAGTCAACATAAACAAATATAGAAACATTATACAATATAAAATTAAGATCATTTCAATTCACATAAACATGAGACCCTCATACCAAAGGTTTTTCTAAGGCTAACATGACTGAGTTATGAAGCGACCGCGCTTACAATCCTTTCACACACAACAAAGTTATCCTTTAGATTACCTAAAATATTATTATTCCAATTTCATACATTTAAATCCCTACCTAGAATTACTATAAGACTCACCTCAGAAAGACATGAAGAGAACACCCATATACCCTCTCCAAGCCTACCTAAGCAATCCTTAAAGCTACTCTAGATAAGTACCTTTTGATTAACATGCACTTTTCTTAAGTCACTAGGTTCATTAGACCGTATAAAAGACATTCACCAATTGAGGACTTTCATATAATGGTCTAGAAGAAGACCTAGGGAACCTACATACTAACATCTTCAAAGCCTACTTCTGAATTTTCTAGATAACATCCCATTCCACTACCTACACTTTATTGAACTTATCCAACGCAACCATGTATCCCACATGATGATAATAGGCAATAAACAACTTAGACCATACTATATAGGCATGGAATCCTGAGTCTTCCCTTCTCTGATAGAGGGTGTTCTACTTGGCAATGGAAGAACTGGGACACATCCAATGAAGGCTCATGGTTAAGGAATATCGAGGGTTTCTTTATACTCGAATCTCATCTTAAATAGAGCTACTACTCAAGCGTACTCACTTGGTGCTAGCCTTTGTTCTCATAGAGTAGTTCAATAAAGGACCATATGAAGAGGTACCATATCTTAGTCATAATCAAATCAAATTACACCTTAACAAAGAGGGTCCTCTAGGGCTACCTTACAATGGTTATTAAGATAGCTCAATGACATTCCTAAGGATGATTTCATGTCGTTCCAGCCAACTAACCCCAAGTCCATCATGCAGACAAGAAGGAGACAGCTACAACTTTCAACTTCAAGGATATCATAACCTTCTATCTAAAATGTTCTACATAAATGACCTTCTTAACCATATTCAAGATCATATTCCATTTATACATATGCATTCATGAAAAAAGAGATTTATCCTACTAATGCAAGATTCAAATTCAATCCTTCATGCATTAAATAAGGGACATATGTCTACCAAACAAGACACACAGCATTATCATCTTATCAAACATACAAATAATTTATGTAGCACATAAGATCAACTAAGTATACTTGTAAGTCAACATGCACACATATCTATAAAAACATCACAATAATCATCACAAGACTCATATAGTAAACTAGGAAGATTCGCAGTGCCACATCAAGTTTACACATATAAGGCATCACTATATCCTATCATGATCACATGTAATCACTTAGAAGAACAGATACTTTTGATTCTCATATATACATAAACCATGTAGACTTTCACAATGATCTCATAACCAAGTAATAACATGATAATATCATAATTCATCAAAACTAATGCCGACAAGACCACATTGTTCACAAGTATGGCACATAAGCACCGCCACCATAAGTGTGTCTTACCAATCAACACAATTCAATATCTATACTACACAATATAGAAGATTTTAGGTCAACATACCACCATTCCATCATCAACACATCCAATCCTTAGCCAATTGAACCAATTCAATCCATAAAAGCTCTTATCCATAGCCATGATCACCAATTCAACCTTATAATCACAATATACAATGATTTAACAAGACCCAATATGAAAATCATCAAATTAAGACAATGTATATACAATTCTATCATGATTCATATATATATCAATACCCCAATTCTATCTACATAAGTGATCAATGTTATTAAGCCATGATCAAATCACCCACATTATAGCAAAAATATGAATTTCGTGTATTTCATGGGTTCATAGGAATTTTTATCTAAAATCATTCAATTAACCTTAATTCAATCATAAATCATTGTTTCAAATTATTTTATGAAAGAACCCATGGCTAGATAACGAAATAGAAGAATTCATCTTTTTGATCATCTTTGAAAACCATTGAAATTGACTACATGAAACAGAGGATTCAAGGATGAAGAACCATACCTTTATTATGAAGAAACTCCACTAAAGTAATGGAGAAAAAATTAGAAATATCTGTTCTTCCTTGGAGCTTCAAATCTTCATCAATGGAGGTTTTTGGAGAGAAGAGAAGGAGAAGTTTTGTTTTAGACTTGAGGGTTTTGATTTGAATGGTGAATTGGGGTTTAAAAAGGCTCGAAAACCACCTATAATTAGTCCTGAAAATACCCAAAAGACTCCTGCACTTATAAGATATTTTAACCAAGTCAAACTCAATTTAAATTTTTGGAACTTTCATCGGGAAACAAGTCCTCGGCGCTGAGATGCTCCCACATGATTTTTGAAAATAATTTCCGAAATAGTAGATGCGATCGAAGTTCTTGTATAAACCCTTTGACATCTTTCATTGCATACATGTATGAAAAGTAGTGCAAAATTAAAACCTCTCACACGAAATAATAATACTTCAAGATATCTCTTTCATAGAAAATCATAAGGAAAACCTAAGTCTCAAAATCGCCATCTTAGACACACGAATATCTTGGGACACGGCCCATACATCTACATATAGAAATATCTAAGATTATTACAATACTATCAATAAGGAAAAACTAAACATAATGATTTCCTCAAATGTAATGAGGACTGATATGTCCAAACTTACACCTCAAATGAGAGTGTAAGCGATCATTTTCACTTTACATAACTCAACAGGAGTTGAGATTATTCCCATAGAAAATTTCTTTACTGTCAATGTTTATTGTCGCTCTTACCTAATTAATGTTACTATCTTATATGGATTCAAACAAAAAATAAAATTTGGCTATGAATATCAAGTTACAAGTTCTAGACATGAGATGAAGATTTAGATTTCAAATCTATTTTATAAACGATGATTAGGTATGGGTTTTCTATTGATTAAGTTCAAAAACCAGGTAATTTGTGAAACTCTTCTGAAATCGGAGATTTAAGATATCATACTTTCACAAAACTCAGTGACTAAAGATTATCTAATGCTTCTCAGCCTTATTAGATAATAACTCTCGAGCTACAATTGATTCTTTTATAAAGAATTGGTTTAAATGGATGTGAGGGTGAAGTTTCTGGAACTCTAACTTTAGCTTCAATATAATAAAGAGATTTCTGCTTTTCCCAGCAAGTGATTTTCTCTCGAACAACCACTTGATTCAGGCTAGTCTAAAGCGTTCACTCCTTAGACCAAATTAAAACCAAAGCTTGAAGTTACAGCATGTCAAAGGAGATTACTCTACGCTCATTTTACAAATTCAAATTCACAGTCTCATCATAGATTCCGCACCTGATTTGAATACTTAGTGATTCATAATTTTGCGTACATAACAGTTGATAATGATTTACAACATAATTCTAAATACATAAGATAGAAAATTGGAACTCTAAATCAAACTTTATAATCCAAGAGTCAAAGTTTCTCATGTCGCCAAGTAGTTTGCAAATCAAGATAAGTTCAATTAATTTAAAGTTCTCTTCTGCCTTCCTCGTCAAAAACTCGATGATAAAATAATAGTTCAAAAGTTCCCTAAATAATATCCCAAAAAACCCTTTAAAAAGAGACTTGATGTAATTTGGACTGTATTGTCGCTTTCCTTCACGACCCCCATCACGCCAGTGAAAGCGTTCACGATCCGTACAGCAGTTCGTCTTCTTGCCTTCAAATCTCCAAAACTTAACTCTTTTTCATGGATAGAATAACAGACCATCAAAATTATCATAATCCGTGAAGACGTCCATGGTATTCATGTCAAACCTGAATAACATACCCCAGATGAGACTAGCGTCGTCGTCCTCTCAATGAATTCAGACAAGCCCTTAGCATTCGTCATAACATACGATCAGTAAAAATTGCGGAAAAATTAAAACTTTTACATTCTATCAGTAATAAGTCATATGATATTTTAAGAAATTTTCTCACATATATAAAACCATTTAAGAGTGCAAATCTGGACATAGACAATACATAGTCAATATGTCATAGGTCTTAATATAAAAGAATCCAAAGAACATAGTGGAAATAGCGTATCTTAAAACTACTAAAATCTGCCTAAGCTAGAATCTGAAAAATAGCATACCCGAACATGAGGACCTTCCAAAACATGGAGAAAGAATTCCAAGCTACTTCAAATCGACCTCTTTAACTTCAATGGCCGGAACCTACAGTTGTAGTAATATAAAGTAATGGGGTTATTACGCCACATGTACTAAGTATGGGTATATGCACATAAAATTTAAGGACATGCATGAAAAAGCATCATTTATCATATTTTTAGAAAACATGCTAAGTCATATGAAAGTCTTCAATGCACATACCATATAACATATACAAGTTAGGATTTCGTCAACAGAAAGAATGATCGTAACCAAAGACATATTATCATAGAGTCATATTAAATTTTCATATTCAATAGATCACGTAACATAACATACAAAACACTTACCAATGATCCATCCCCAACCTACAAGTGCAATGGTCATGTGAATCCCCATAACCCCACACAACCAAGTAGATACAATAGGAGAGCATGAGGGAAGCTTTGCTTCATATAACTTGTAACGTAAATAGTCATCACTTCATTTGACAATATAACCCAATAACCTATTCTTCATAAAGACAACCATCATATAAGAGGAACATCATGTATCATAAACATCATACCTTTCATGTTATCATATCACATAAGAACAATCTCCTTGGATTTCCCTTAGAGTCAACTTGTGCAATGTCTAGGTAGAGTCTCATACCCCTGCCTCTACTAAGTAGACTCCTCAAGTAACCCTAGTCAACGTTCATTTACTTTTATTTCATTTTACATGAGTGAACATTCTCCTTAACCGACATAGACCATGTGTACTAAACATGGAATTCGGTGTAATAAAACCCCACACCGAAAGAAGGTGGTCTACCGGCCAAAGTAGAACCAAACATGACATAGCTTTCTAGATGGATCCACTAGCTAGTATCCTATGGTTGAAACATAGTTCAAGAACTAGGAGATGTATTAGAGCCCCATAGTTCCACATTACATGGCAGCCTCAATCTCATGAGAATCATTGTGAACGTACCTTCCAAATAGGAAAGGGAAACCTCTCATAACTAAATCATCAGTGCTTAGCTTAAGTCCCTTTCTTGAATAACCTTTAAGTTATATTTTATCATAAACATATCATAGGTCATAGGAGATTAACTCCTTGTATAAACATGATCATGAGCTCTTTAAGATTAGATTAGAATTACCTTTCATCATAACCCTTCATATGTGAGATTAACATAACAAAATCACCTTGTGTAAAGCATACAAGAGGATATCATAAACTTGCATTTTCGTATTCCTATCAATGCATAATGTAGGATAAGGGAGAGGGTCATTTAAGAGTTCATTCTAGTCTTTATTCCAATCCCGACGTTTAAGTGTCATCAAACAGTGGAAACAACCATATGAAACCATCGTGTAGATAAGAACATGCTTCACACGAAATTAAAACATAAATAACAACATACTCATCAAATCGTGTGGAATAGAATATACAAAACACTTACTTTTCATTGAAAATCATAAATCTAGGGTAAGGAAGAAAATCATTTTCGTATAGTAAGAACCCTAGTATTTGAAGTTCATGAAAACTTATCTTTTAGAGGATCTCTTGGGGAAAGGAATACCCAGAGTGAAAATCCCATGCCATATAGATGAAGAATCCACAAAATTATGATGAAAAAATTGAGGTCTTCGTCTTCTTCCTGAAGATCTTCTTTTTCTTCAATGGAGTTTGGAGAAGAGTGTTCTTGAAAGACTGAGAGAAATTTTATTTGATATGGTTTAGACATGTAAAAGTGGTCTAAAACTGACCTAACATCAATATATAGTCTTCCTATTAATTAACCAAAATACACTCCACTTAAATGGGTCTTTTTAGTAAGTTAAATTATCAAAAATAAGACTTTCACAATTTTGGGAAGTAGTTGTGCGTCACGGGGCTAAATTCCGTTATTTTTATTAAACTTTGAGATGAGGCAGTGAGGTGCGTATCAGCCTCGCGACGCGATGCCTCTTCTTAAATCTTGAGGTAGAACACTTCGTTTTCCTTGTGTGTCTCGCACCACACCTCCACATCTGGCCTGCTTGCTGGCCCACGCATGTTTGTGTCCTCCCCAAGGACCCTTCAGGTGGTCCTTGGGGTGTCGTTACCGGACGTTTGGACCCTTTGTACTACATAATACCTATCAAAGGTCTCATTCAAGGTTTGAACTTAATTTGACACCTGTAAACCATAACCAAACAGGGGACGTAAACTTGTTGAAACTAGCTAGTTTTCAGACGTAAAGGCCTTACTTAGTCATTTTGGCTCTAACCTTTTCCAAATGAGTTTATTACATTAATATAGGTATGGAAATATCATTTTAAACATTATTTTATGGATTAAGCTCTAGTCTAAGTCATGGCATTTCCGGTGTGTTACATTATCCCCCACTTAGGAACATTTGTCCCCGAATGATGCTAAAATATTTTGGAGGGTACAAATAGACTCGATACTAGCAGCACAACCAATCAACAACACAAAATCATAACGATTCACAGCTCATAGGAGTGTATCACAATCCTTACAACACATACCATAACATTACACATAACACTCAATTCGTGATACACAAAAATTTAAGAGCTACATATTTCATAACACATAGTGAGGAACTTCCTTCTCAACCTTATCATAAGCTCAAAATCCATCAAAGATTTATCATGCAATCATTCTTCTCATGATGGTAACAGAACATCAAAATCTCAATAAAACATATGTATACATGTTTCACATAAATGCAAGAATAGAGTATGAAGACACTTTCTAAAAACTCTAGTGGGTACTATATTTTACCAAAACATGCACCTATTCAATAAAAAAGTTAATTTCATGATTATGCATTACTTTCTCGATTAAGAGGAATATCTAACCTCAAGGAGTAAATAAATGAGGGTAGTAGGACTTCATGTCGTCTTCAGCCTCCCATGTTGCACCCTCAACAAGCTGGTTCCTCCATAGAACTTTTACAGAGGCAACCTACTTGTTCTCAACTTCTTGACTGGGAATCTAGGATCTCAACCGGAACCTCTTCATAGGAGAGGTTTTCATCCACTCCTAAACTTTTTATAGGCAGAATGGATACCGCGTCGCCTATGCATTTCTTCATCATAGAAACATGAAACACCGGATGAACCAAATCTAGTTTACTAGGTAGTTTCAACTCATAGGAAACCTTCCCAATTCGTTGTAAAACTTCATAGGGACCAACATACCGGGGACTTAACTTCCCCTTTCTACCGAATCTCATCACCCCTTTTATAGGTGAAATCTTCAAGTAGACATGATCACCTATTTCAAACTCAAGATTCATTGACTGATTCATCAAAAATGATGGCATCAGTTGTGAAATTAACATTTGTAAATTCCATAGGGAAATCTTCGACATTTTATTGGTATGTTGTGTTCATGTGTAGGGAGTAAAAAGTATGGTCTAGAGGTTGAACTGCAAGACTGTCGAACACCTCATTGAAGTTCTCTTCTTCCGCCGGTGGTGGATCGGCCATATCTAGAGTTTTTTAGCAATTGATAAGAGATTTAGGGAGAGACATGGTAGGAATAGAGAGGAATCATGGAGTTATTTCTCTTTTATGGTTTTATTTCACTTATATATATATATA
>NC_028639.1:13190384-13205379 GCF_001406875.1 Solanum pennellii
ATAAGTGAGAAGCAATCAAGTTAAAAGTTGAATTTATAAAAATATCCTTATAAAGTAATAATATTTGTAGACAAAATTGTAAATACACATTAATTATAATATTATATTCAACATAATTATTATTATATATTTATGAAAAAAAGTATATAAATACACATTAATTATATAGACGAAGGGTCGTTGTTCCCTTTTTACGAAGTTTGGACTTTAATTTCTTAAATAAAGGGAGAAGAATAAGAGTTTTTCTTTAACTTTTCACGAAGTTTGGATCTTTATTGCTTTAATAAAGGAAGAAAACTATAACACCTTGAAAATTCAAGATGTGTCGTAAAGCCTAACGTAGGTGTCATAAGGTCTAGGTACTGTTTTTAAGTCCATTATAAATGAATATAGGTCATTTAGAAAGTTTAAGAACCAAAACGTCCATGACGTCCGGGAAGTTGGTTCAAAGGGATGTTAGCGTGCCTTAGCCTGTTTGACTAATTTTTAGTAGTCGTAAATATACGAAAATTTGTGGAAGGGAAGCTAATAGGTGTTTAAGTTGTTCCATGGTAAAAACGTCCGGGTATGACTCCACAAGGACCAACTAAGGGACCTTGAGAAGGACGCCAACAGGTTGAGGCAACATTGCCTAAAGTAGTGTGCATAGACGAGGCAGTCAACGACCCGTGTGTGGACCAACGGGGAATCGATGCCATCGTTGTTCCAAACTTAGGCTGGTTGAGAAGTTCCTTTCACCTGCAAAGCCTCTGAACTCATCGACGGAGTGCTGAGGTGCAGGCTACGGTTCGTGTGTAGATCAACGGGACATCGATGCCACCATTGTCCCACACTTATCCAATTCATGGAAGCCCCTCACCTGCACAGTCTCTAGACTCATCGATGGAGTGCAGGACGAGAAGGGGGTAACTCCATAGACTCAATGACGGCCCGTCGGCGGGGTTCCGTCTGTGAAGAGGTGATTTTCCTACACGTTTTAGAGTTAAGTCACTCAATAAGTTATGTGGTTTAGGGGTTAGTTAGGGATTAATAGGAGACTAATTAACTAACTTAAACCCCATATAAAAGCCCCAACCCCAATTAAACTAATGAGAACTCAAAAACATAAACTCTCTTCCTTCTCTCTTCTTTCTCTCTCTACTTGAACTCACCATTGATGAATAGCAAGGATAAGGGTTTGGGGGCTGGAAAGGGACGAATCCACCATCAAATTGTTTTCAAACATTAAGGTATGTTATCTAATTCACCTTTGAGACTCTTTCCTCAAAGGGTTCCTTCAAAATGGATTTCAAAAGTTGAGTTTTCTTATGGGTTTCATCAAATTATAAAATTGAAGTTATTAATTGAGTTTTTGATGATTTCTTTAGGTTATATTGAATATATTAACATGTACTTTAACTTGTTTGTGGTAATTGTTGATGGTTTGTTCTAAATTGAAGAACATGATCCTCAATCCCTAACCCTAGGTTGTGATCTTGACCTATATTGTATTGTGATCATTAATTTGTCTTTTATTGTTAATATTACTATCCTATAGCTTTATTATGAATAAATTAAGATGAATTATTGGCCTATCATACTAGTTCTTGAGATGTGATTTAGGCTATGAAGTATATTGTGAAATTAGCCTATGGTTCTTGTCTTAAGCTATGATCTAGTTTTGAATTCTATTTAAGAGATGCAATTGGCCTTGTTGTCTTATTGGTTATCATTGTGTGATGAAGTTACTCCCCAAACTGGGTTGATTTATTGGTTGATGATAGGACCTTGATGATGAACTAGGAGGAAGACTTGGTAAGTCATAGAAGCTCTATCTTTATTTCCAATTGTGATTAATTGTGGTTAAGTCATGATGTTACATTGGAGTATACCTTATACTAGGATGATAGGGTGGTATGATGTTGAATTGAAATGTCTTTAATATGTTGTGAGGTCGATTAAGGTGTATGTGATATAAGGATGGTGAAAACTATCAATGTGTCTCGATATGCTATGAAATGCTAATGTGTTAACCTCGCTTCTATGAATTGTGATGAAAGGACTTATACTCATACTATTCTTATTGAGGTATTTATGATGATGATTATACAAGGGGTAGACCCTATGACCTAAACTAATCTATGATTGATAATTAAAGGCTTAAAGACATTTTGAAAAGGGACTCCAACTTAGGACCAAGTGAACTACATTGAGAAGTGTCCCTTACCACATATGGAAGGTAGGAGCACTACATTACTCTTGAGATTGGAGACTATAACGCATGGAGCATAAACCGGGTCCCGACTATATCTCCTAGTTCTTGAACTATGTTGCCCCCGTAGGATTACTAGCTAGTGGATCCATGTACTTGCTATGTTTCAAGTTTTGATACTACATTGGCAAGTACTCCGCCTTCTTTCGGTGTAGGGTTTTATGACACCGGATTCTACACTAGCTCATCTGGTCTATGTCGGTTAGGGCAAGATGTTCCTAAAAGGTAAAAACGAATTAAAGGACTTGAACTCTAACTTTGATAGCCTAAGAGGTCTAGCTTTGTCTAGGTAGGGGTATGGGACTCTACCTAAACATTGCACTAGTTAGCCTTGAGGGGAGTCATAGGATGAGGTTCCTATATATGTTTATGTTATGATGATATATGATGTATATGATGACCTTTGAACATTGTTGATACTATATGTTTATTAGTTCAGTTAAGAGTATGCATTGGGTTATAATGTTAACATAAGATGAAATGTAAATCTAAATGTTTTATTATGTAAAGTTGGACATTGGTCATGGTTTTCTTATTGAGAATACTTGATTAATGTTATAGGGATTTGCTTGTTCATTGCACTTGTATACTTTATAAGGACTCATGAGTAGTTGTCTTGCTTATTATAATATGATTGACTCTTATTCCTTGATGATAGGGTTATAGTAAATTATGGTTTCAAGTATGTTGGAATACGTATTACTTGTTGAGTAAGTAAGCATGTTTAGTTGATTCATATGACTTGCTTGGCCTTGCATTAGGTTCCTAATGGGGTAAAATGGCATGTTTTTACTAAAAGTCCCTTTTTAGAATGTTTTGCTTGCATATGTGCATAAGGTCTCATACTTAGTACATGTGGAGTACTAACTCCATTTTCTTCCCTTCCCAAACATTTTAGGTTCCGGTCGTTGAAGAGTTTGGAAGGAGACATTTTTGAAGGCTTGGATTCTTCAGTTCATCCAAGTAGGGTAGGTCTTCAACTTCCGAAGGCAATGCCACTATCTAGCTTACGCACTTGTTATGAGCTTAAAGATCCTTTTCAATTGAGTACTACATTTTTGTATGACCTATATGTGGTCTTGTTTAATTGATGTAAGGGCTATGCACATATTGTCATAATCGTTTAGATTGTATGAGATGAGACCATCTTTGAGACTATTTTTCTATACTATATATGTGTATGTGCAATAAAGTAGAAGGCTATGTAAACCTTCCTATACGAAGGGTCTATGTTTACTCGATACAATTATATATTATGTGTATGTAGAAGTCTATGTAAGTTATAATGAATGTTTTAAATTTTTTTGCAATTTATCAACCTATGAATGTAATGACATGAGACTAAGAGGCTAGTCTTTGTCCATAAAAAGAACGACGATGTCGGTTACATCTAGGGGGTAAACCCGGATGTGACAAACTTGGTATTAGAGCATGAGGTTGAATATCGTTGAGTTATGTCTCTTTCTCTACCACGTCTATGTAGGTTTGTATTTATAATTGTGAAGCGCGCCACACTTATAACTGGGAACCTATATGATGCTTAGGAATCTCTCTCTTTCTTGGAAATCTTATATTGTGCCGATAGAGAATACTTATGGTGTGTTTTTGCATCTATGCTATTTTTGTGCTTATAGGAAGCATGAACACTCGAAGGAATGTCGCTCGAAGACATGTAGAGAAAATTACCTATGCGGGAGCTCCTCCCCGTGGTGAGCAAGTTCCTACACTTGAAGAAGATGCCTATATGGAGCAAGCACCGGTCAATCCTCTTCCTTTGACAGATGAGAATATAAGAACTGCTCTTTTTCAAATGGCCCAAGCTATCACCACTCAAGCACAAGTGGCCACGACTCAATCACAAGCTATGACGGCTCAAGCAAACCAAGAGGTTGTGCCCCGTCCTCATCAACAAGTCACTACAATATCTTCCCATCTAAGGTACTTCACTTGAATGAACCCTCCTAATTTCTACAGGTCTAAGGTTGATGAAGATCCCTAGGAATTCATCGATGAAGTCTCTAAAATACTTTTGTCTATGGGGATGTCCTCAAGTGAGAAAGCTGAGTTGGTCATGTATCAACTCAAGGACGTGGCGGAACCTTGGTATGTGCAATGGAGGGATAATAAGCCATTAAGTGGTGGTCCGTTGACTTGGGAGATCTTTAAGGTGGATTTTCTAGATCGATTCTTTCCTAGGATGATGAGGGAGGAAAAAATGGTGGAGTTCATCAACCTTCGCCAAGGAGGAAGGAGTGTCCACGAGTACTCTTTGGAATTTATTAAGTTGTCCAAATATGCTCCTTCTTTGGTCTCCGATTCTAGAGGCCAAATGATTCATTTTGTGACGGGGGTGTCATAGGACTTACAAGAAGAGTGCCATTAGGCTATGCTTCATGAGAACATTAACATTTCCCATCTTATGGTGCATGCAAGAAGGGCTGAGGAGGCCAGGGCTATGCAAAAAAGTAGAGATGCTAAGAGAGAAAGATCATATGATGGAGGTTTCTCAAGGAATAGGCTTGAAATACAAGACAAGCCTAGATTTAAGAAGCGGGTTTCTAATCAAGTCCCTTCCAAGTTCCCAAAAGCTAGTGGTAATAGGGTGTCTAACCCTAAATTCAAGAAAGGAAAAGGTACTAAATCACAAAATGAGCAACTTATCAAAAGTGTGGCAAAAAGCACTATGGTGATTGCCTTAAGGGGACGGATAATTGATTTACTTGTGGCAAGAGTGGTCACAGGATGAGAGATTATCCAAACTTGAAGAGTCAAGACAAGGGTAGTGGTTAAGCTCAAGCAAGTGGTTCTAGTGATGCTCCAAAGAAGAACCGCTTTTATGCTCTCCGCTCTAGAGGTGAGCAAAAGACTTCTCCTGACGTGGTGATCAGTATATTGAAAGTCATCTCAATTGATGTATATGCCTTACTTGATCCTGATGCTACTTTATTATTTGTTACACCTCTAGTAGCTAAAAAGTTTGATATTTTACCCGACATTTTGCAGGAACCTTTTATAGTGTCTACTCCTGTGGGTGAGTCGATTGTTGCTAAAAGGGTGTATAGAAATCGTCCAATGATGTTGCCCAGTAGATTTTCTTATGTTGATCTATGTTATATTGGGTATGGATTGGTTGCATGCATGTATTGCCTCCATTGATTATAGAACAAGGGTGGTGAGGTTTAACTTCCCTAATGAACCTGTTGTTGAGTGGAAGGGGGAAATTCTATTCCTAGAGGTCGTATTATTTCTTGTCTAAAAGCATGCAAAATGATCTCAAAAGGTTGTCTATATCATATTGTAAGAGTCCAAGATCTAGACTCCAAAGTTCCTCCCATTGAGTTGGTACCGTAGTGAGTGAGTTTCCTGAGGTCTTTCCTAATGACCTTTCTGGTATTCCTCCCGAACGGGAAATTTAATTTGGCATTGATTTGCTACAGGATACAAATCCCATATCAATTCCTCCTTATCAGATGGCTCCGGCCGAATTGAAGGAGTTGAAGGCTCAACTCAAGGATTTACTAGATAAGGGTTTTATAAGGCCTAGTATTTCTCCATGTGGTGATCCGGTTTTATTTGTGAAGAAGAAGGATGGGTCCTTGATAATATGTATTGATTACCGCCAACTCAACAAGGTCACCATTAAGAATAAGTACCCTCTACCTCAAATTGATGACTTGTTTGATCAACTCCAAGGGGCGATCTACTTTTCAAAGATAGGCTTGAGGTCGGAGTATCACCAACTTAGAGTAAGAGGTGAGGATATACCAAAGACGGCTTTTTGGACTCGGTATGGGCACTATGAGTTATTGGTAATGTCTTTTGGTCTAACTAATGCTTCGGCAGCATTTATGGAACTAATTAATAGGGTGTTCCGAAATTACCTAGATGCATTTGTTATCGCCTTCATTGACGACATCTTGGTATATTCAAAGAATGAGGATGATCATATGGGTCATTTGAGGGTAGTATTGCAAATACTTAAGGAACATCAATTGTATTCCAAATATAGTATGTGTGAGTTTTGGTTGAGGTCAGTGACATTTCTTGGGCACATCATATCTAGTGAGGGAGTTGAGGTAGACCCAAGGAAAATGGAGGCGTTTAAAAATTGGCCTAGACCTTTGACTCCAACCGACTTTAGGAGTTTCTTGGGTTTAGTGGGTTATTATCAGAGGTTAGTGGGTGGTTTTGCGTCCATTGCATCCCCTTTTACTACTTTGATCCAAAAGAGTAAGAAATTTCAGTGGTTGGAGACATGTGAGAAAAGCTTCCAATTGTTGAAAGATAGGCTTACTTCCGCTCCAGTGTTTACTTTACCGGAGGGCACAAAGGGTTTTGTTGTGTATTGGTACGCGTCCCGAGTGGGTTTGGGGTGGGTGCTTATGCAACACGGGAAAGTGATAGCCTATGCCTCTAGGAAACTTAAAGGTACATGAGAGAAACTATCCTACTCATGAACTTGAATTAGCGGCTGGGGTGTTTACTTTGAAAATTTGGAGGCATTACTTGTATGGGGTTCATGTTGACGTTTTTACCGATCATAAGAGTCTCCAATATGTGTTTACCCAAAAGGAGTTGAATCTCTGACAAAGAAGGTAGCTAGAGTTGTTGAAATATTATGATACGTATCATCCCGGCAAAGCTAATGTGGTGGCGGATGCCCTAAGTCGTATGACTATGGGTAGTGTATCCCACATTGACGAAGCCAAGAAGGACCTAGCAAGGGAAGTACATAGGTTGTCTAGGTTGGGGGTGAGGATGGAAAGTTCTCTGAATGGGGGTACTATAGTTCATCATAACTCTGAGTCATCTCTAGTTATTGAGGTGAAGTCCAAGCAACACCTTGATCTAGCCTTAATGGAGTTGAAAAAATCGGTTCTCGGCAAGTTTATTGAATCATTCTCCTTATGGGGGGGATGGTGTGTTAATGTACCAAGGGAGATTGTGTGTTCTCGATGTAGATGGGTTGAGGGATCGGATCCTAGAAGAAGCCCATAGGTCCCGCTACTCAATTCATTTTGGTTCGACAAAAATGTACCATGATGTAAGGGAGATATATTGGTGGGAAGGTCTAAAAAGGGACATAGAGGAGTTTGTCGTTAAGTGTCCGAATTGCCAACAGCCGAATGCCAAAAGCCGAAAGGCTTACTACAAGAGATCAAAATTCCTACTTGGAAGTGGGAAGACATCAATATGGACTTTGTAGTAGGTCTACCTCGGACTCAAAAGTCATATGATTCCATATGGGTTGTTGTGGATCGATTGACTAAGTCCACTCGTTAAGTCTACATATTCGGGGAGGATTATGCAAGAATCTTCCTAGATTAGATTGTGTGCCGTCATGGCATTAAGTTATCCATCATATCGGATCGGAGCGCACAACTACATCTAAATTTTGGAGATCTTTCTAGAAATGGTTGGGTACTACGGTAAAGTTGAGGCACCGCTTTTCATCCCCAAATGGATGGTCTAGAGGAGCGTACTATAAAAGCCCTTGAAGATATACTTAGGGCGTGCATTATTGATTTTAAAGGGATAAACATTTGACAGTGGTGGATTTTGCCTATAATAATAGTTTTCATTTATCAATTTTCATGGCTCCCTATGAAGCGTTGTATGGTAGGAGGTGTAGGTCTCATATTGGATGGTTTGAAGTGGGTGAGCCGTTGCTTCTTGGTCCCGAGTTGATTTATAAGACTTTGGAGAAGGTTCATATCATAAGGAATTGGTTGCAGTTGGCCTATAGGAGAAGGGATTTGGAGTTTGAAGAAGGTGATAAGGTGTATTTGAAAATTTCACCAATTAAAGGGGTGGTATGATTTGTCAAGAAAGGAAAGTTGTGTCCTCGTTATGTGGGTCCCTATGAAATCTGTCAAAGGGTTGGTAAGGTTGCCTATGAATTGAAACTTCCTAGTGAATTGGCAAAGGTTCATCCGGTTTTCCATATTTCTATATTGAAGAAGTGTATCGGTGATCCCGAGTCCATTCTTCATATTGAAGGTCTTGGTGTAAAGGATAAACCTCTCTTATGAGGAAATTCCGGTTAAAATTCTAGATAGGCAAGTCAAGAAGTTGAGGAATAAAGAGGTGGTTTCCGTAAAGGTGTTATGTAAGAATCACCTAGTTGAGGGTGCAACATGGGAGGCCGAGGCCTACATGAAGTCCCGTTACCCTCATCTTTTTGATAATTAAGGTTACTTATTCTTTTTAATAAAATACATATTACTAGAATTGGAAGTTTCTTGATTTTTGTGTGAAGTTTTGCAAAATGTGCATTTTTGAGTACTTCACAGTGAAGTTACAGTGAAATTGGTGCTTTAGACTTGAAATTTTGCTTTTTGCTTGTTGTGAGTTATGTTGTGCACTTTGATATGGTGATTCTTTATGAAATGATATGTTGAATGTTGTTAAGTTGAACTTTGTGCTAACTGACTCATGTAATGTAAGTTGAGCTCATAAGTGTTGTGAGAAGGAAATGCCTCATGATGAAGTGATTTGAGCCTTATGTGTGGTAATATGAGTTTTGAAATTTGCCTTGCTGAAATGACATGATTTATGTTGATTTGATATTGTTGATTGGTTGGGTTGCTAGTCTTGAGTCTATTCCTTCCTTCAAAAGAATTTTGGTGTCATTCGGGGATGAATGTTTATAAAGAAGGATAATGTAACACCTTGAAAATCAAGATGTGTCGTAAAGCCTAACGTAGGTTTCATACGGTCTAAGTACTGTTTTTAAGTCCATTATAAATGAATATAGGTCAAATAGAAAGTGTAATAACCAAAACGTCCAAGAACATCCATGACGTTCGGGAAGTTGGTGCAAAGGGATGTTAGCGTGCCTTAGCCTATTTGACTAACTTTTAGGAGTCGGAAATGTACAAAAATTGGTCAAAGGGTAGATAATAGGTGTTAAGTTGTTCCATGGTCGAGACGTCCGGGTACGACTCCCCAAGGACCAACTAAGGGCCCTTGAGGAGAACCCCTGTAGGTTGAGGCAACACTACCTGAAGCAGTGTGCATCGACGAGGCAGTCAACAGCCCGTGTGTGGACCAACGGGGAGTCGATGCCACCGTTGTCCCACACTTAGGCTGGTTGAGAAGAACCATGCACCCGCACAGCCTCTAAACTCATCGACGGAGTGCAGAGGTGCAGGCTATGGTCCGTGTGTAGATCGACGGGGCATCGGTGCCACCGTCGTCCCACACTTAGCCAATTCATGGAAGCCCCTCGCCTGCACTGTCTCTGAACTCGTCGACGGAGTGCAGGACGAGAGAGGGGTGGGTCCGTAGACTCAAAGACGGCCCGTTGGCGGTGATTCTCCTGCACGTTTTAGAGTTAAATCATTTAATAAGTTATGTGGTTTAGGGGTTAGTTAGGGATTAAGGGGAGACTAATAACGAACTTAAAACATAAATAAAAGCCCCAACCCCAATTAAACTAATTAGAACTCAAAAACATAAACTCTCTTCCTTCTCTCTTCTTTCTCTCTCTACTTGAACTCTCCATTGAAGAATAGCAAGGATAAAGGTTTGGGGGCTGGAAAGGGACGAATCCACCATCAAATTGTTGTCAAACATTAAGGTATGGGATCTAATTCACCATTGAGACTCTTTCCTCAAAGGGTTCCTTCAAAATTGATTTCAAAAGTTTAGTTTTCTTATGGGTTTCATCCAATTACGAAATTGAAGTTATGAATTGAGTTGATGATTCTTTTAGGTTATATTGAATATATTAACATGTAATTTAACTTGTTGATGATAATTGTTGATGGATTGGTCTAACTTGAAAAACATGATCCTCAATCCCTAACCCTAGGTTGTGATCTTGATCTATATTGTATTTTGATTATTCAATTGTGTTGGTTATTTATTAGATTAGTATCCTATGGCTTTATTATGAATAAATTAAGATGAATTATTGGCCTATAATGCTAGTTCTTGAGATGTAATTTAGGTTATGAAGTATATTGTGAAATTAGCCTATGTATCTTATCTTAAGCTATGATCTAGTTTTGAATTGTGCTCTAGAGATGCAATTGGCCATGTTATCTTATTGGTTATCATTGTGTGATGATGTTACTCCCCAAATTTGGTTGAGTTATGGTTGATGGTAAGACCTTGATGATGAACTATGAGAACACTTGGTAAGTCTTAGAAGCTATATCTTTATTTCCAATTGTGATTAATTGTGGTTAAGTCATGATGTTACATTACAGTATACCTTATACTAGGATGATAGGGTGGTATGATGTTGAATTGAAATGTCTTTAATATGTTGTGAGGTTGATTAAGGTGTATGTGATATAAGGATGGTGAAAACTATCAATGTGTCTTGATATGCTACAATTCTTATTGATCCATTGATGATGATGATTATACAAGGGGTATACCCTATTACCTAAACTAATCTATGATCGATAATGAAAGGCTTAAAGACATTTCAAAAAGAGACTCTATCTTAACACCGAGTGAACTAGATTGCGGAGTGTCCCTTCCCACATAGGGAAGGTAGGAGCACTACATTACTCTAGAGATTGAAGACTATAATGCATGGCGCATAAAGAGGGTCCCAACTATATATCTTTAGTTATTGAACTATATTGCTCCCATAGGAATACTAGCTAGTGGATCCACGTAGTTGCTATGTTTCATGTTTTGGTACTACCTTGGCAAGTAGTCCGCCTTCTTTCGGTGTAGGGTTTTATGACACCGGATTCCACACTAGCTCATGTGGTTTATGTAGGTTAGGGCAAGATGTTCCCAAAAGGTAAAACGAATTAAAGGACTTGAACTCTAACTTGGATAACCTAAGAGGTCTAACTTAGTCTAGGTAGGGGTATGGGACTCTACCTAAACATTGCACTAGTTAGCCTTGAGTGGAATCATAGGAGGAGGTTCTAACATATGTTTATGTTATGATGATATATGATATATATATATATGATGAACTTGGCACATTGTTGATACTATATGTTGATTAGTTCATATATGAGTATGCCTTGGGTTATAATGTTAACATAAGATGAAGTGTAAATCTAAATGTTAGGTTATGTAAAGTTGGACATTGGTCATGGTTTTTTTGTTGAGGATACTAGATTGAGTAAGGTTAGGGGCTTTGCTTGGTCATTGCACTTGTTGACTTGATAAGGACTCATGAGTAGTTGTCTTGCTTATTATAATATGATTGACTCTTATTTATTCTTGTGATGTCATTCCTAGGGTAATAGTAGATCATGGTTTCAAGTATGTTGGAATACGTATAACTTGTTGAGTTAGTAAGCATGTTTGGTTGATTGATATGACTTGATTGGCCTTGCATTAGGTTCCTAAAGGGGTAAAATGGCATGTTTTGACGAAAAGTCCCTTTTGAGCATGTTTTGCTTTCATATGTGTATAAGGTCTCATACTTAGTACATGTAGAGTACTAACCCCATTTTCTTCCCATTTACCAAACATTTTAGGTTTCGATCGTTGAAGAGTTTGGAAGGCGACATTTTGTTGAAGGCTTGGATTCTTCAATTCATCCAAGTAGGGTAGGTCCTCAACTTCCGAAGGCAATGCCACTATCTAGTTTACGGACTCGTTATGAGCTTAAAGACTCTTTCATTTCTTTCCTTTTCAATTGAGTACTATATTTTTGTATCACTTATATGTAGTCTTGCTGAATTGATGTAAGGGCTATGCCCTTATTGTGATAATCATTTAGATGGTATGAGATGAGACAATCTTGGAGACAATTATTCTATCTTATATATGTGTATGTGCAATAAAAGTAGAAGCTTATGTACCCTTCCTATACGAAGGGTCTATATATACTCGATACGATTATATATTATGTGTATGTAGAGGTCTATGTAAATCTCCAAGTAGTTATAATGAAAGTTCTAAATTTTTCTGCAATTTTTCAACCTATGAATGTAATGACATGAGACTAAGAGGCTAGTCTTCGTCCTAAAAAAGGACGACGATGCAGCTTACATCTAGGGGGTAAACCCGGATGTGACAAACTTTGTATCAGAGTTGAATATCGTTGAGTTATGTCTCTCTCTCTACCACATCTATGTAGGTTTGTATTCATAATTGTGAAGCGCGCCACAGTTATGAGTAGGAACCTATATGATGCTTAGGAATCGCTCTCTTTCTTGGAAATCTTATATTGTGCCGATAGAGTATACTTATGGTGTGCTTTTGCATCTATCATATTGTTGTGCTTATAGGAAGCATGAACACTCGAAGGAATGCGGCTCGAAGACTTGAAGAGGAAATTGCCAATGAGGGAGTTCCTCCCCGTGGTGAGCAAGTTCCTCCACTTGAAGAAGATTCTAATGTGGATCAAGCACCGGTCAATCCTCCTCCTTTGACGGATGAGAATATAAGAACCACTCTTCTTCAAATGTCCCAAGCTATCACCACTCAAGCACAAGCGGCCACGCCTCATGCCCAAGTTATGACGGTTCAAGCTGACCAGGAGGTTGTGCCCCGTCCTCATCAACAAGTCACTACTATGGCTTTCCGTCTAAGGGACTTCACTCAAATGAACCCTCCTACTTTCTACGGGTCTAAGGTTGATGAATACCCCCAAGAATTTATCTATAAAGTCTCTAAAATACTTTTGGCTAAGGGGTTGTTCTCAAGTGAGAAAGTCGAGTTGTCCACGTGTCAACTCAATTGAGTACTATATTTTTGTATGACCTATATGTGGTCTTGCTGAATTGATGTAAGGGCTAGCCATATTGTGATAATCGTTTAGATTGTATGAGATGAGGCAATCTTTGAGACTATTTTTCTATCTTATATATGTGTATGTGCAATAAAAGTACAAGGCTACGTAATCTTCCTATACGAAGGGTCTATGTATACTCGATACGATTATATATTATGTGTATGTAGAAGTCTATGTAAATCCCCAAGCAGTTATAATGAAAGTTTTAAATTTTTCGGCAATTTTTCAACCTATGAACGTAATGACATGAGACTAAGAAGCTAGTCTTCGTCCTTAACAAAAGACGACGATGCCGGTTACATCTAGGGGTAAACCTGAAGGTGAAAAAAAGTAAGAGTTTTAATAGATGATGAACGGTCACCATATGTGGATTTATAATAACAATACTTGGTATATGCATTCTTGTGTATCATTTTCATTTTTATTCAAGACCATCATTGTCATTACGTAAGTTTCCTTTTCAAGTTTCTTTCTTTGATTACTTTATGTTTATACTTTTAGTAACTGTTATTACTATTTATTTACATGGGTTTGGACTGAATTTTAGATTGTAATATCAATTTTATAGGTGTTATGAAAAGTAACAAGGCCAAGAACAATGAGATTGATAAATATATCGGTACAAAAAAGTCAATTGTAGTCTACTGATGCACATTAAAATATATTCTTTTGTAAAATTATATTCTTTATGTATATATTTTTTAAATTAATATGATATTATCCACTATCACTTGACATTATGGTCCAATAAGGTTCAATGATACATAAGATTGAATGATAAATCACTATCCAAAATAACATGGATCAATTACCACTTCAAATTCTGTTTTATCTCCTTTCTTTTTGAGATCACAAGTATTCTAAATATGTCCATAGGTCTTGAAATTGATAGAAATATTAGCTATTATAAATAATTTATATGTGTTTCTGATTTTCACATTTAGGTATTGAGGTTCTAATTAACTTTGCATATGTATGACATAGAAGTTTTTTTATTTTTATATTTAGATTTTTCATCATTTTTCTATATTAAAAGGTCAAATTTCAAAAATTCGCACCTCTTCAGTTCCATAACCTATATTTTTAATAATCTCCATAGTTTTCATTCATTTTGTATTTAAAATCCCCACAATTAAATGTGTAAATTTCTGATAATTTATTGTGTTCTTTCATATATCCCTATATAAATGTAAATATATAAAGAAAGTCTTTGAATTAGATAGTGAGGTATAGTTGTTGACATTTAATTTGTCACAACAAAAGATTATATGTCGTGCATATTGCCTTTTCTTGCTTTTTTTTTCTGCCTATTCTTATAGATTATAGAAAATTTCGATATCAGTATATTGACGTGGTTTTATAATCATATTTCAGAAAAATAATTTTGATAGTAATTTCTTTATTGTGTGATAATGGTTCTTTTTAGGCTATAAGTAATTTGTGAATTTATTTTAGGAGCATGAATTTTGCAAATTTCATCAAGTTGATACAATATAAAAAGCTTTGTAAAATTATTCTTACGCTTTCAACTATTCAAGTGATATAAATGTTATTTAATTTTAGGGCTTACATATTTTATAAAACAATAGGTTGATTGTTCAAAAACATATATTACAAATTGTATATTATTTTGTTGGATAGTTTGTGATACTTATAGTCGTGTGATTTTCTTAACATGCCATATATAATGTTTTCACGTAATTCGCGTGCGAAGCACATGTCCAGGACTAGTATTACTACAAGTGAAAAAAAGGTAAAAGTCGAAATATCAAAATTACCCTATAAAATTAAACTTCTACACATAATAACATTAATAACACATAGTTAAATAAATAATAAAATATCTAAAAAAATAAAAGTTTTACAGCTACTTATTAAGTTTATGATATTTTTTATTTTTTTAAATATTAAATTAATTGGCAATAAGCATCAATTTTAGTTAGTCATGAATGACAAAATTATGAAGAATGTAAAAAGTTGCGAAAATTGTTTTATATATACCAAATATATATATATATATA
>NC_028639.1:13205414-13215691 GCF_001406875.1 Solanum pennellii
TTAAAAGCATGTACTCCTAACTTGAATGTGAAATTACTATAACATCTCTAACTTAGATTGTGACTTTTTTTCAAAGGGTTGTGATTTAACCATAAGTTATGACTTTTCAAGAGTTGTGACTTTTTCAATAAGTTGTGATATTTCCAAAGAGTTATGAATTTTTCAATAAGCTGTGACTTTTTCAAAGTGTTGTGACTTCTCGAAAAGGTCATGATTTTTCAAATAAGACACAAAAAATATTTGTTCGTACTACTCTTTGTTGACTATAAATAGAGGGACTTCCTCTCATTTTCCAACCACAATTTTTTCTAATCTTCTTCTCTTCTTCTTGCATTTTAAATTTTTTTGTATAATTTATTGTTGTTGACTGAGTTCGAAGCTTAGCGAAATATGAGGTACCCCTATTATGATGAAGTAAGTCTTTCTATCCTAAGAGGGTATATTCCATAACCTCAAGCACTTGAGGAAAATAATATAATTTGATGATATAATAATTATTTTTTTACTTAATATACACATTAGTATGTAATGCACCAATATATGAAGTTAACATGATGTAGTCTAAATTCATTTGTTTTTTGTTAACAATTGCTCTTGTGATGTTATGTAGATATACTCTTCTAAATATCTTTTTCCAAAATTTAGAAAATTGTTACAATTTATTTTTATGCCCAAGACAAACGAATGACTTTATTTATTGCTACTTATGTGATTTAGACTCTTAGGAAGTTTGCTTCAAAATAGTTGTTATTGTATAAACATTTCCCTTTTGTTTTACTTATTTACTATTTCTTAATATTTCAATATTTTAGACGAAGAAAAGTTCATCTGACTTGTAATAACGTCCGTTAAAGCTTGTATTAGTTTATTTTTATTATTTTTAATAGCTAATTTTATGAGATAAATATGGTCGTTAATGCAAATATATATTTATATTTAGTAGATTGTATTTAAATTAAATTAACATATATGTCACAAATGTATTACAAATTAACGAGATCTTCTAACTTCAAAATATATTATTTTAAAATATTTTGAGTACTTTTTTTAAAGAAAATAATAATATCACAACAAATGTAAAAATATGTGAATATGTAAAATGTAATTGTTCTTTTCACATATTAATAGGACATCTAAACAATTTAACGTAGAATACACATGCAAAGACATCTGATTAGATTACAAGAAAAATACAAAACATGTATTGTTTATAAGGTAATATAAGTGAAATAAAACTAATTAGACGATTAAATCGCATCAAATTGAAATAAATATATACATAATTGTATTTAATTAATATTTCCTCTGTTTTCAAAAAAAATGATCTCATTTCCTCTTTGGTCAGTTTAAAAAAAATAAGTTCTTTCTTTTTCTTGGTAACATTTTAATTTTGATTTTTCACGTGCATGTTTAAAGCCACAAGATTGAATGACAATTTTGTACATTTTACATATCTTCAAATTAGAATAACGAGATTCAAAAGTCTTCTTTAATTTCTTAAAATTTGTGTCAAATCAAAGTAGATCAATCTTTTTGAAATAGAAGGAGTAAATATTTTCATTGACCATCTTCATATATTTACGTGAAAAATAGATATATATGACGATTCACATTGAATAATCACAAAAGAATCTACAAAATTACTTTTTTAAGCTTATTATTCAAATCTTCGATTAAATAAACAATATTATTTACTATTTAAGATATATTTTTGTAATTGATAATCACACGCAATGCACGTGCCAAAAAGCTAGTTCACATAAATGTATCATTCTACTTAAATTGATTTATTCAATAATGTATATTAAAATAATAAATGAATAGACATTCTGCATTGTGATATGAATATACACTAATTTTGAAGTTGATAACACCACTTTAACTTCTCTCGGATTTCATACATTACTCTTTCATTTTCATATTCATAGTCATGTTCATAATATCATTTGGTATTTTATATTGTTATTTTATAAATAGAGGCATAATAAATTTTTATCACTAAAATAATAATCAAATCTTTATTGATATCATCATAATATACAGCATATTATATTTATTATATTTTTTATTTAATTTTGTTTTATTATAATATATTATTGAAAGTGGAAGCTTCGACCTTAAGAGTTTGATTATCATATTTGTCCTCCACTAAATCAAAATGAAATTAATTTAGTTATTAAATACTAATATTTTAATTACATCATGGTGAAATATGAAGTCCAACAACTACACTTGATTTTTTAAAGGGAAAATTGTATATTATAGCAAACTAATAGCCTAAATTAAATGGAATAGCTAGGGTTTGATTTAATTGTGCTCCATAGCAAACATTAGCTAAAATTTGCCAGCGTCTCTCTCCCAAAAATCTCGCTCGCCACTCTCCATTCTCGCTCGCCTCTCTCGCTTTATACACAGAAGTGTGTAATTCTGTTTCTGTTTTGTATAAAGCGAGAGAAAATTGTATATACACATGCAAAAATGTATATCTTCGTGTTATACACTTAATTATACAATTTACAAACATTTTACTTCAAATATTGCAGAGAAAAAGGCCAACGAATTATACAATTGCGAATTATACAATTGCAGTGAAATACAATTTTCTCTAGCTTTATACAACAGAAGTGTATATATTGTGTTTCTGTTTTTGTATAAAGCGGGAAAAACATATATCTTCTTGTTAATACACTTATAATTATGCAATATACATACATTTTAATTCGATTCAACTGTATGCAAAGCAAATTATACAATTGCAGCGAAATAGGCCAGCGAATTATACAATTTAGGCCAGCGAATTATACACTTGTATATGTATAGCGAATTATACAGTTTTTATGTTTGCTATGGAGCGCAATTATGCAAAGTTTGCTATAGCACACAAATATGAATTTTTTGTTTGCTATATGTGAAAGTTGCCCTTTTTTAAAGTTATGACATTATAAATATAATTGATTAGGTTAATTCAATCTTAATATTAATATTAATATTAATTAATATAATATAGAGGAGAATCATAGGCAAGGTGATGTGGCATCTCTCTATGATCTCCACATGTATTTTTTTTCTTGGTTTTTCTTTCTTATTTAAATTAATTATCTTATTGCAAAAGTCATTATTTAATTTATTACAATAATATCTATATCTGTATGTATATAATTGGAGAGGTGATAACGCTTACGAGTCAGCACCACAAAAATTAGATTTTTTCAAATAATTAAAATTGTTCTTTAAAAAATAATTTTAAATAGTTTTAAAAAATAAGGAATACCTGAAATTGCAGTAATTCTTTTTCAGTTTTCTTTTTAATTTATTGAATTCTATCTTATTGATAGTTAAATAGTTTTCAACCGTTAATATAACTTTAAGTTTAAAAATCTTAAACCGCAAACGACTGTTATCATATTTAAACGTATTTATATCTTCAAGTCAGTGATCATTCACTGAATTCACCCTTTAATAACCGCTTTCAAGTTCCTTTCATATTTTCTCATGCAGTTTCAATGACACCAAAGGCATAGAAGAGTCAGCAGAAAAGAATTCATCAGCAGAGAAGAAGACCACCATAGGGGAGAAATCTTTTTTGAAGAATAAATCGAAGTCCGAAACTAAAGTAAAATTGTGCTACTTGAGAGTGAGAAAGACACAGGAAAGTGAAAATTGTTTCTTCACAAATATTTATAACACTGCATAACAGATCTAAATTTATTTGAGAATATTTTCGATTCTTTTTCAAAATTATCATTAAGAAAAATACTACAATATGCACCAGTACTAGATCTATTATGAGGTACTCAGATATAACGTTTTCTTGTATGACAAAAAGAAAATTGATAGTGACTTAATTTGGGAGATATTTATTTCAAAATACAATGAAACTCGAAAGCTGGTGTTGCACAACTCATTCTTGCTTGAATTGATTCGACGAGATGGAAAGGTACCTGTTTTATTGTTTCGTAATTATGTTAACATATATAATAATATTTTACCTTAAAATCTTTGTCTAACCCTTTTTTTTTCCTCTTTTGTGATTGCATAATGTATGCATTACTCAATTATTACTTTGTTTATAATTGATAAATAGTTTGGTTAGCAGATTTTTGAAGTTAATGTCGTGGAGATATGTAGTACATGTAATGTATATCTATATATCAATATCTCAATAAAAATTATATATATACATATATATATATGTAGTTAACACTCTAGAAATTTACATTAAATGAATTGTGTTCTATCATAATCCACGATTGGGGTAAAATTTGCAACTACGATCCGTCAACTTGCTTTTCAACTATCCAAATTCCATGTGTTTCTAAGTTTCATAGTCAATCATATATTTCTTAGGACAAAAAAAGCAATTATTTTACATTATATATGCAATTACATAAACACAAATATGACCTGATTCACATTAACACAAGCATGGCAGAAAATTTAGAATCTACGATCATAAACAAGTAAATACTATAAATGTATGTTATTTTTGTGAAAAAAAGAGAAGTTAAAAAAATTCCTAAGAGTAACAATGCATGCACTTAGTAAATACTATTTTTGTCTAAAGGTATATAATACAAAAAAGAAATTAAAATATGAAGTAATTAATTAATTTTGAAAAAATTAAATTTAAATTTAAATCAAAATCCCAAATATAGGGAACTTTTAAGTAAGAAAAAAAAAGGAATATTGAATGTGCTTAGTTAATTTTTTAATTTCAATTTAAAGATCTTCAAATGCATGGATGATTTGTCAATGGGGCAGCAAAAGGTTCCTGCTTTTCTTTTTGTGGAATGTTTGGTGTTCGTTGTAAAATATTATTGTTATTGATAACTAAAATATTTTTTAAAAAATATAAATTGTTACAGATGATAAGTCGTCATTTCTACTCAAAAACGCTCTTATAATATTCAAATAAAGGCTTCCAATGAGCACCCACAAAAATCTTGTAATTATCTTTCTGAGAAAACTAAAACTCTCATTTCGTAAGGTAATAAAACATTTCATTTTTTATTTTTATCATTGTTACTGTAATTAACTCTTAAGATAAATAAATTATGTTTAAGTTTTAGAATTAGAAATTAAAAAAGTTTATATAAACTCTAAAAAAAAAGTTACAAAAGAGATACATTATTATAAGGTTCAAAGAATTGAAAATTATTTTGTCAAAAGTGAAATAAACAATAGTTGATTTAATTAGTAAGGAATTATTAAAGAAAAGATAAAAAAAAAAATATCATCCATTAAATAATATATTATACTACTAAAAAAATTGTAAGTTCATTGATATCTGTTTATTGATCAAGATATAGGTTGTTATTTTCTTTCTGTCAAAAAATAAAATCTTAGTTAAGAATTTAAAAAATAACATAACAAGTAACTGACTCACTCTTTGTAATTAATTGAAGAACGTAAAATATTTTCAACCTTTGTATTCCAAGAAAAAATATGCAAATAAATCAATATGTCATTCAATCATATGATATTGAACATGAAAATATTGAATTAATAAATTGTCAACATGAAAAAAAAAATATATTAAATACAACATAAAAATAAAATATGAGAAGGATTTAAAAATATTTTACCTATTTGATATTTTCTCAAATTAAAATAATAAAAAATTAATACGCGCGGGTTCTTATACTAGTTATATTAATGAAAAACATTTACAACAAAGACTCTTCACAAGCCAACTTAAAAAGAGTAATTATTCATAATTCATACCTCTCTAATTTCTATTATTAATAAAAAAAATTAAATTTTTGTCCTTCTAATTACAATTACCAAAGAAAAATATTTTTAAATATTTTAAGTATTTTATCTTTATTATTTAATTTATATAAAATGTATATTACTATTTAACTTTTTTCTCCCTTTTTTTAGTTTTTTCATTCATGTTTTTCATTAATCAATTTATTAAAAAATTAATAAATACAGTCATATGAATTACATATAATTATATAACATGAAAGTTACAAAAAAAAAATAATCTATCTATTTGAATTCTCTAATTAAATAAAAGATGTCTTCTCAATTTCCTTCTACTTAATTCTCATCTATAAATAACAATCATCTATGGTGTTGTTGCATGTTCATTTTTATTTTGAGAAAAGACATAAAGTGACACCTCAAGTTGTCACAAATTTTCAAAAAGACGCATTAACTATACTGACGTCCTAGTACCCCTAAACAATTCCGATAATATATTATTACATCATTTTTCGACCAATACCAGATTATAAATAGCAAGTGATTATCACACACCAATCATTATCTGACACGTGTTAATTGAATTTGAAATATATATATTTTTTAAATCTTAAGTTTTCTTTATTTCTCTATCTTACCTTTTAACTTATTTTAATTTTATTGCTATAATTTTAATTTCACTTTAATTTCTTTATCTTTCACCACTACATTCAAGTTACCCCTCCCTTCATTTTCTTTTTTTTTTCTTCTTCTTTTTTCACCTCTCACCTCACCCCTTCTTCTTCTACTTCTTCTTCTTCTTCTTCTTCTTCTTCTTCTTCTTCTTCTTTCAAAATTATACTATTTTCTAGTATTTGTGATATTGATAACAAAACTAATTATTTTTTTAAGAAAATTAAAATTTTGAAGGTATCATCAATTAATTTATCTCATTTCATATAACTTCAAAACTAGAAATGATAATTTTGTAAGAATCAAAATTCTCCGAAAATTGTAAAAATTTAAGTGAAATTTGTATTTTAAAAAGTAAATAATACCTACTAATCATCTTGAAATCTAGTGGTTATTAAATTGTTCGAAATGTAATAAAATATTTAGATATAATTTTAAACTTGAGGAGAGTTAAACTAATAGTAGTAAAAAAAGGAGGTGGAGTTGTGATAAAAAATGACAAGTGAAAAGTTACCATGAAAATGACAATGAATTTTTGAAGAAGTAAGAAAGAGAAAAAGAAAATTAATAAAAAGAAAAAGTTAAAATGATAAGAAAAACAAGAAATATATAGAAAAATACTTTGTAAAAATAAAATTATATTCATTTTTTTAGTTTGTTCACGCTCTTTAAGAGAGTGCATACACTCTATGCCAGGTGGACCAAAATGATGTAATAATACTAGTTCACGATTGTTTAGGGGGTAATAGGACGTTTGCATGGTTTAAGTGTCTTTTTTAAAATTCGGGACAACTTCAGGTGTACCTTTATGTCTTTTCTCTTCTATTTTCTCCAACTTCATATTGTTATTTTTTTTCCAGCTTTTATGAAGATTATAGATATATATTTTTTAGAATTTCTTCTTGTTTTACAATAGCCAAGCAAAAGTTTATCAAGATGAAGAAGAAAGATTAAAGTTGGTGTAAGATTTGTCAAAAGAGACGATCAAAAATTAATTTGCTACAAGTCATCAAAATAAATAAGAAAGTTTAACGGCGGTGGGAGATTCATCAAGAATTGGTCGGAGTAAAATTTGAAAAAGTAGAAGTTTCAATCATTTACAAATATATAGATGCACTTATTGTTGCTTATATAGTTTTTAATTAATTATTTATCCGTTAAGATATGTACCCTTCAAGAACAAGATTATATTATAAAGAACAATTTTTGTATCAAGGGCAAAACGATCTTTCACGGATTATTTTGTTGCTTAAAGAAAATTTTTGATATTTTCAATATATAAACTTTTGTCTTTTGGATATACAATTCATATTCTATATCAATATATTATGTATATAACATGTTAACTGACATAATTTCTCGATCAATAATATTTCATCATCTTTTATTTTGTTTTATCCGCTTCTTTTCATTCTAATTTAGATAATATAACACATTTCTTTTTTTGTGGACTTTGAATTGACTAAAAAGGTGAGGAGATCCCCTCCATTAAGTTTTTGTTTCTATTTGTTAACACTTATGTAAAATTAGTCGATATATATGATTGTGGGACTCAAATTTCACAAAACATTTAATTCTTCTAATTTGATGAAATTTTTCAGAATGAACCAAGTTTGTTCTACCAAAATCCAATTACAATTAACATATTTTCTTAAGTTATAGAGAAAATTGATATTTGATTCAGTTGACTATGAAACTGAAAAAATGAGTTTACTCTCTTCATTAATTAATTTGCTTGATAACTAAATGAATTATAATGTTTATTACAGCTAATTACATCTCATAAATTACAAAAATCTTTGTTTATTCACTTTTTCTACTTAAATGATATATCTTCTCAACTCCTTTCTACGAATCTATTCATTACATCTACATTTAATTTTTCCAAAATATAATGGATTTATATTTTAGTCTATCATTTGCACATCGACTATTCAAGATTTGCACTTAGAACATTTTCATGGAAGCATATGTTTTTTCTTTATCTGTGGTTGTAAACTTTTGGTAACAAGACATACTCTGATTTTGTTTAATATTAATAAGGAAATACTATTATGTTGCTTTGTTCTTTTTATTAGCGGGTTGATCCATCTCACGACTAACAATTCATTTTATTTATTTATATTTTTTTGCTAAATAAACATGTATCCTCAATTCCTTTTTACTTAATTCTTTATCTCTCTTTTTAAGACTTCTTTTCATTTTTCTTTCATTTACATCATATATTAAATTTACTCAAAATTTAGTCATTTATCTATTTCATAAATGAGCGCTCTAAATAACTTTAAAAATAAATGATTTATTTTCGTGATGACGTCATGTACATATTCTGTATTTAAAAATTCATTTCTTTTATAATTATTTAACATTGTAAATGATGGCAAAAATGAAAAAAAATTTCAACATCTCTCTTAAACTTGGAACAATTCACTTATTTTGAACTATGAAAAAAGGCTCAACAATTTCACTTATTTTGAAATAGAGGGATTATGTATTATTTATTAATACTCGAGATTTTTAAAATTTTGTACTAAAATAATGAAATATATACTTTTTTTTCTATCTTTTTAGTAATTAAATAAAATGACCACAACAAAACGTACAAAATACACACTAAAATGAATTGAATTATTATTTTAGTGAAATATATTGAGTAAATGAAGATAATTTTTTAAAATTTGTGTGAAGATGAAAAAAATTATAAATAATTTCAATATGATATAAAAACAAACAATAGCAGAAACTCTTATATACTAAAAGTCCTACTTATTATTTTTCTCCCATTCTTTGCTTTTTTTGTCATTATTTAAATTGTGATTTTCTCTAAATAATTATACATTTAGTGAGTTTTGTAACCCCTCAGATTAAAAAATATTCACTATTTATTATTTGTATAATTATTCTTTGATAATTAAAACAAATAAATATGACTATAATTTTGTATCGAGTTGTTTGTTGAAATATTAATATTGATTGCTTTTATATTTCATTATTACGATTTTTTATATTTATATATTATTTGATTAAAATAGTTAGTCATTCTTTCCTTAGTATTACTATTGACATGCTTTTTGTCAATTTTTATATTTTAACTAGCACATTTTTTTAAAAAAATAAAAATTTTTATTAAAGATTATGTACTTAACATGTATTTTTTTTAAATAAATCATATTGAAGAACTATATTTAAAAAGGTCTAAGTTTAGTAGTTCCTTGTATAAAAATAAGCATCCATACTTTAAAAAAAACGAGGAGAACAGATTATTTGCGTTTCATTTGATGATCCAAGACAAATAGAATATTAAGCGAAAAATTAAGTAAGCATTTTTTTCAATATATTAAACATGTTCTTTGCACCCTAACAAAATAATATCTTATAAATTGAAACAATTATTATAAACATTTTATAGCTTTTACTAAGTATTGATCATATTTCTTCTTTTTTAGTACGTCCTAATTTATAAAAGAAATTATTTTTAAAATAGTTGTTAGGATCGTGCGAAGCACGAACATGTTACCTAGTTAGAGTATAAGACAAAATAATTATGAAACTCTTCCAATTCGGTGACTCTTTGAATTTTTAAACCAAAACATAATTTATGTATCATGATTCAATGTGCTTCATTAATAAATTTTGGTAGGTTAAAAGACATCCAAAAATATTACAATAAATACAACTAAATTGCTCCATAGATCATCATACTTTTCTTTTCTATCATCTACTATTCTCTTTTCTTCTTCTTAGATAATGATATAGATACATGTCGTCAAGAAACTACTGAGGAGAAGAACAAATAGCTTCATTATGAAATTAAGAAGAAAGTTTTCTCACAATATAGTTAAAGTGTTTTGCTTAGAAGTATAACATATATATATACATATATATATATATATATA
>NC_028639.1:13216182-13245246 GCF_001406875.1 Solanum pennellii
ACATACATATATATATACATATATATATATATATATATTCATTTTTAGAGAAAATGGCTAAAAGCCCCCCAACCTATAGCTGAATTTACAACCACACACTTATACTTTACGGGAGATTTATAACCCCCCTCCCTCCATAATTATTTGAAAGTGATATAAGAAGACCCTTAAAACGTCATAATCAAATATGTGTCTTCTGGTGAAATACACGCGCTTCACACATGTATTTCACTGATCTTTTTTCTTAAGAGACGTTTTTGTTCTCTTTCTTCCTAATCCTTTGTTCTTCATTGAAATTTTAGCCCTAACTATTTTGTGAGAAATTTGATTTGGAGAAAAAATTGGGGGCTCTGTTTTGTCTTCCCAAGAGGGATATGTCATCGCGATGACATAGTTTGAAAATTTCGCTGCCGCCATCATCTCCACTTATGCCTTTGTTATTTATCCGCCTTAACCATTAGCTTCTCCACTTACTCAAAGAGCTATGCACATATTTTTTCAAATAATAAAGCTCGAAAAAGAGAACATTCATACCACCACCAAGACCACTATGAGTTGAATCTGATTGATACTATTTTTTGGTGATTGGAGATGGTGAATTTGGTTGTTTTTTTTTTTCAATATTTAAATATGACAGCTCTTAAGAAATTTACAATAATGAATCCGGTGGAGATGTGGTAATGGCGCATCAATTTTTGGATGATAAGGGTGGAGAGATTTGGCATATGTTACCATGCAGAAGAAAGAAATTAAATTTTAAAAGAATAATCCCTTATTAATAAGTGATAGTTGGAGGACAAACACAACAATATATGGCTGTACCAAAAGCAACCTAAAGTGTACATTCATGTAACTTTTCATCAAACCACTGGTATCTCTCAACAGAATAAACATCCAACAACATTGAGTACCAATACATCTCTAGAAAGTTGTCCAGCAGCATTAAAAATTGTACTACACCATTTGAGCCATTCGCTGGAGAATAAACACATGTACTATACATGTGTCCTTCTATCTCCTCGAATTTTCAATTATTTTGCTTTGATTTTCTTTTTTGTACTTTTTCGATTTATCATTGTCACTGTTGATGGAGAAGGAGAAGAAGAAACTTGGAAATGAGGGTATTACATCTCCGGAGACTAAGAGCAATTGATGGAAAATTAGAGGACAGTGATTCAAGTCCGAGCTGGTGCATCAATCTGGTGATGGAATTTCATATTTGACTATCCCTTATTAATAAGTGACAGTTGGAGGACCAACACAACAATAGATGGCTATACCAAAAGCAACCTAAAGTGTATGTTCAAGTAACTTTTCATCAAACCACTGGTATCCCTCAATAGAATAAACATCCAACAACATGGAGTACCAATACATCTCTAGAAAGTTGTACAGGCAACATTAAAAATTGTACTACACCATTTGAGCCATTCACTGGAGAATAAACACCTGTACT
This sequence comes from Solanum pennellii, assembly GCF_001406875.1. Taxonomy (NCBI): domain Eukaryota; kingdom Viridiplantae; phylum Streptophyta; class Magnoliopsida; order Solanales; family Solanaceae; genus Solanum; species Solanum pennellii. The sequence goes on from NC_028639.1 coordinate 13,217,639, forward strand.
ATACACGTTTCCTTCTATATCCTTCAATTTTCCATTATTTTGCTTTGATGTACTTTTTCTATTTACATTGTCACTGTTGATGGAGAAGGAGAAGAAGAGACTTAGAAATGAGGGTATTACATCTCCGAAGACTAAGAGCAATTGATGGAAAATTAGAGGAGAGTGATTCAAGTCCGAGCTGGTGCATCAATCTAGTGATGGAATTTCATATTTGACTATCGAAATTGGAATTAATTTTTCATTCTAGTTGTTTTTTTCACCAAGGGGTTTGGATGAACTTTCTGACCATAAGCTAGCTCTAACCGTGATTGTTTCTGCTTTTGTATTTTATATGCAGTTGTATATTCTTGCTCGTGATTGTTCTGTTGCCGTTGGTGTCTATTTTTTACCGTCTTCCATTAAGCATTTTGTAGTTGCTGAGATTTGGGATTCTCACACTAATTATTACTGATTTTGTATTTTATATGCATTTCATTTACATATTATTGCTTGTGATTGTTCTTTTGCCCGATTCGTGTTTACCTTTATTGTCTTTATTATGCATAGCTGCGGAGACTTGAGATTCCCACATTAATTGCTATTGCCTTTGATTTTAAAAGAATAACATTAAATATATGTGTGTGTAAGAGTGTGTGTGTGTGTTATTATTCCTTTAAGTGCTATTTAATTGACAAAACTTTTATTAATACATTATAAGTTTGATAATACTTGAATAGTTTAGAAATATGTTTTTTTAAACATAAGTAATTTAGATAAAGATTACTAAAAGATTATTACTTTGAATGAAAGATATTGATTGCGCTACTTTATAGGCTATCTAACATACTGTTGCCAATTATCATGACCCGAGCCTACCCCCTTGATGTAACACGGGATCTAGGATTACGAGTGACCCCAAGTTAACCTTGAAGCTTGCATATCATAAGCATACTGAGAATATCTAATAAAAGCATGAACTAATGCGAAAGCTAAATCAATTGATAACTGAAGGTGAAAAACTAATATGAATGTATAAAAAACTTGCTAAGGGTTCAGAGATACTGGACATTCACTTGAAGCTAAAGTTGAATCTAATACTATCTGAAAATCCTCTACTGATTAGAGTTGTTGGGACATGCCCCAACTAACCTTAGCAAAACTGAAAACTGAAATAAAAGACTAATATGAAAAAAAAATATGTCTGTTGTCCTTGAAGTATGAGGACTCATCATTGAAGCTGCTGTATAAAGATTGTGAACCGATCTATGCGTGATCTGGATACTGGATACCTGAACCTACATCATGAAAGGATGTATTGCAAAGTATGCGCTAGTACTTAGAATATAATGAGCGACCAGGGTATAAATAATATATGAACAAATATATAGTCCGAACAAAGCATAGAAATGTCATAATCTGAACATAATGTAAATACTAAATTTTTAACAGAAAACTGAGGTGAATGCAATGACCAAGTTTTGATGATAAACATGACATGCTGAGACTGCGTACTGAAGTATGACCTGAAAACCTAGTCAAATACAGTAGAGTCTGACTGTGGAAACTACTATTAACTGACATAAAATCACTTGATCTAAACGCGGAGTCCGATGTATACGCCCCATAGAGAGGACCAAATATACCTTGCAAGGGGTATAAAGGGATGATTGACGTGATCATTAAATCCGGTTCCCAACAAAGGGGACTTATAATCCTATGGGGACGTAGTTCTTGGACTATGAGGATAGTGTTAACCCTAGTCCAACTCGGTGCTAAGTGTACTTCCAACTGGAAATGTACATGATACAACATAACTGAAATACTGAATAGCTCAACATGCTTACATGCAAACTTGAGAGTGCAACATTTAGATACTCACAATGTAACATTCGAAATCTGAGGCATGTTTATCTGTTTGATTAGCCTCACGGTCATCTTACCCCTAGGCCACTAAAACCATTGCTTGGGCGCCTATATATTTTATGGGCCCCATTTTTAAAAACCAATTACTTATATATGTTTTTTTGTTAAAAAAATATGTAATATATGTACTATGAGTGTTACAATTTCTACTACGGAAATCTCAATGAGATGAAAATAAACCTGAATTTTGTAAGAAACAATTTGACGAAAACATGAATAGTTAAATCATAAAGTGTCTCGAAGAATCTTTTAGACTTGATTATATTATATATGTAGCGTAGATCAAACTATTTTTTCACTTCAAAATAGATTTGAACCAGTTGAAGCATATAAAAATATTTTTAATTTACTATTTAGTGGTACAATACTGAACTAGATCAACTCGATCAAATAAAATTACTTGATTCTTTTCCAAATACACATATTGCTTATAGAATAACATTAATAATTCCTGTAAACATTGCCTCAGCCAAAATAAGTTTTTCAGAAATTAAAGTTGATTTAATCTTCTTTAAGATCAACAATGTATCAAGAGATAATGAATGAAATAACTATATTATCATTTAAAAAGGAATTTTTTTTTTAAAAAAAATTGATTATATAACAGTACCTAATTGATTATATGATAGAAAAATATATTAGAGCCCCTCTCTTAAGTTTCGCTTTAGACCCCCAATGTTGTTGAGTTGGTCTTGGCTGGCCTAGCAAGTGTAATTCATGAACTAAGAGAATATAGACAACAAGGGTTCTGAGTTTCATGCAAAGAACCAAGAAAAGTTTCAACAAAAACATGATAATTCGATTAAGAATACTATAACAGCTAATTCACAACAACTCCTAATGTTTTAGAAAACCCTAGGTCAAAAAATGATATGAATAATCAAGAATCTGACGTAATTCTAGGGACCTATAGTGGATGGAAGGAACCCACTAGTGAAATCCCACATACCTGGCGACGAAATCTAAAGAGAACTCCTTTGATATCGGGGTGGAACTTGAAGAAAACCTTTTACTTTTTCTTGAGAGGCTGGTTGACTTTCCTCTTCTTTTTGCTATAAGTTTTGTCAATTTTTGTGAATAATCGACTAGGGTAAGTTCTGACTAAATTACTAGGCTTAAACTGAGTAAAACGACATAGTTTAGGAGTTAAACGACGCAGTTTAAATATCCAATGCGTAGGGAAAAAGACCAAAATGACCCCAATTTAAAATCTAATCGAGGCCGACCATGGCGCCACAAACGGTTTGTCATGGGACCACGATCCCATCAAGTGGGTCGTGGTTCTTGGACAATGCCTACAGGTTCAGGACCCTCCCCTCAACATTTCACTTCACGGACCGTGGGAAGGATCTAGCATTTCTTATGTAGCTATATAATCTAGCATTTTGATAATAGCAATGAATCATTTGTTTACAAATTCATGAAATTGGGACATAATATCTACTCCTTTAACAAGTATATGTATATAGTCTGAAAAAAGTTATGTATATGTAAATGAATATATAATTTTTAATTTACAATTTTATACAGGCTACAAATTGTTTATAGTAACAGGGGACAAATGTGCAACGCACATTCCCAAAACTTTTAAGATGCAAGGTTACAGTCAAACTGAATAAAAAAAACATTTAAAAAGCAAAGTATTAACTTTCCAAAAATTAAAAGGATAAAATGATCTGATGGACCCTTATACTTGTATGAGTTTGTATTTTGAACCATTCTACTTAGCTCTTTGTTAACTGAACCCATAAATTTGGTAAAATTTAACATCTTAGACCCCTTGGACCATTGACTAAGGTTATATGACGACTTAATTGATGATTTAGCATAAGCACGTGACTTCACACAAAAAAGCGTGTGGAAATAAAAATTTAGATTAAAAATAGTTTTCTTCTTTCCCAGTCCCTTTCTATTTCTTTTCCTTTTTCTAACATCAATCCATTACCAAATTCCTTGTTCCATTCATTCTATCTTTCCCCCCACTCCTTTTCCATATTTTTTTTCTTCTTTTTTTTCTCTCATTTTTTCTTCCCCCAAATTAGAAATGACATTATACAAAAAGAAAAGAAAAAAATGAGCAAAGAAAAATCGAGAAAATTGGTGCAATATCCAAATTTACTGGAGAAATATGTCTAATCAGTGTCACTAGTGCTCCATCTTACCTTTAAAGCTGATGTTTTTCTTGAATTATCTTTCTTTTCTATTTTCTAGGGTAAAGTAACAAAAGGGAAAATAATTGTTGAATGTCATTATGAAATTAGATGAAATATATTGTGTAAAATTATGTATATATATATTAGCACATATTAAATACTTTAATGGTATTCATTAGCATCCATGGAGAAAAGGATTTTATAAGTCTTGGTCAAATGACACGATGATGAAGATGGAGAGAAAAAGAAGAAAAAAATTAATTTATCATGAAAAATAAATAATAAATGACCTGTCATATGAAAACTGATGTGGATGATGACATGTCATTGTTATTGTGCATTTGAAGTTCACACAAAGCCCAAGGTGTTTAAAATATTGTAGTTCATTTAGTTTAAGGTTTCAATTGACAAATGATTAAGTGAGAGGATTTAAAATACAAACGTGCACAAGTATAAGAGTCTATCAGACTATTTGATTAAAACAATATAATTGTAACTTGCGAAAATGTGGTTGCTAAAATTTGTTTCTTTTCTAATTGTATATAATTGGATTTTAAAAAGAAAACAAAAATTGTTCCTATATCAAGTCAGATATTTAATTCCTTATTTGTCCGAAAAGGGGCACAAATCAAATGTCCTACTATAAGCACAAATCAAATGTTCCTATATCAAGTCAGACATCTCTCTAATCTCTATCTGTCGGTGGATCTGATTGGTAAAATTTCTCCTTCTATTGAGTTTCTATATATGAAATTATATAATGTTTTCCCCCATTTTGTTATAATTTTATTTCCTGTTTTGTGGTTTGGGCTGATAATTTGAGTGGATTCTCTATTTTCAAATGTGATGAGTAGATTTGCTTGCTCTGCTGGTTCCAACATCATCTTACACCAATTTTTTGTTTTAGTTTTTACGTATTTTGATTTTTCTTCTTTTAGCAAAATAGGTTCTAATTTGCCTTTTTCTTCTATGTTCGGATCCAAGAGTTCTTTGTCCCGCTGCAGGACTTCGATAAACGCAAGAATGGATACCAGGGACAACAGGGGTTAAATCTCCAGGAACTGTGAGGTCTTCCTCGCTATTTTCCTAATCAGCACTTGAAGGAGAGAAAGAAAAGACAAATATTATATTAGACAGATAATCTGAAAAAAGGGAGCTAATTTTTTCATACAGCAAAAGCTTACGCATATATAGATACATAAGGTGGTGTCGAATCCCTTGAATCCTGGAAACTGCCTCCGTATTTTGTGCTTAAATCAAGCTCCACCACATAATACAATATCTTCTACATTCTAGAACTTTGTATTAAAATTAATTCAAAAGTTATACCAAAAATACCAAGACAAAAGTACTAAAATGACAACACTTAGCATCACATTCAAAAACAACAACCTTCATCATTCCTCCTTGATGCAAGTGATGCTGGATACTCCAAGCTTAGCTTTCAAAAGCTGAAACCTTTGTTTCTGCAGCGCCTTGGTAAAAATATCAGCTAGTTGGTCTTAACCACAACAATACAAAAGATGAACTTCATTTTACCTTTCAGATGGTCTTCACCACAACAATACAAAAATATGAACTTCATTTTCCCTTTCAGCTTCTCGAATGGAATGTTACTTGATTTTAATGTGTTTAGACTTTCCATGAAAGACTAGATTCTTTACCATGGCAACAATAGATTTGTTATCACAAAGGACTTCAGTTGCTTTGCTTGGATGAAACCCCAAGTTAATCAAGATTTTTCTCAACCATAAAACATGATTAACAGCACAGAGGCAGCAATGTACTCTGCTTTGGCTGTTGATTGAGCCACGGACCGTTGCTTCTTTGTGCACCAACAAATGATGCCTGATCCGAGAGTGAAACAATATCCTAAAGTTCTTTTCATGTCGTCTGGCGACCTAGACCAGTCACTATCAGTAAACCCCAATAATTTCATAGTTATGGTTCTTTATAAAACACACACAATCATTGGTGCCTCAAATGTACCTCAAAATTCTTTTGGCTGCTTGAGGTAAGTTTTAGTTGGTAAATGCATAAACCTTGATAGCACACTTGTTGAGTACATAATATCAGGCCTCGTGGCTGATAAATACAATAGGGAACCAATCAAGCTTCTATAAATTGAAGCATCAACCTAACCAGACTCATTCTCTTTCATCAGTTTCTCTCCTTGAACTGCAGGCGTACTTATTAGTTTGCATTTTTCAATACAAAACTTCTTCAATATTTTGGTAGAATATTTCATCTGAGAAACAAAGATTCCTTGTGATGATTGATTAACCTCCATTCCCAAGAAATATGTCATTTTTCCCAGATCATTTATTTCAAAGACCTTCTTCATTTGCTCCCTGATGTCTGTGATAAACTGTGTGCTGCTGTCAGTCCCCAACAGATCATCAACATAGAGAGAAACTAGAATAAAATAATCATTTTGAAGTCTAACGTGCAAGATTTCTTCATTGCAACTTCTCTTGAACCCCAAATTCAGTATGTAGCTATCGATCTGTGCATACGAGGCCCTAGGCGCTTGTTTCAAGCCATAAAGAGCTTTTCTTAACAAATATACCTGGTCTCCAACTCCTCTAAAACCTTCAGGCTTCTCTACATATATTTTATCTTCAAGGTACCCATTAAGGAAGGCATACTTAACATCCAATTGAAATACTTTCCAACCGTGGTGTGCTGCAACTGCAAGTAGCAACCTAATGGTATCAAACCTTGCAACTGGTGCAAAGGTTTCCATGTTGTTGAGCATACCCCTTTACAACTAGCCTTGCTTTGTACTTGTTGAGTGTGCCATCTGAATTCAACTTAATCTTGAAGACCCATTTAGTTTCAAGAGCCTGCTTGTCAGGAAATCTAGGTACAAGAACCCTTGTATCATTCTTGTTAATTATTTTGAGATCCTCCTCTATGGCAGCCCACCATTTAGGAATTTGCAATGCATTGTCTACACTTGTTGGCTCCAACGTAGCGACATTGCATCTTCTATATATATCTTCAATGGATTTGGTACCTCTTACCGCAAAATCATCAGAGTCCTCCTCTTCATCTGGAATCATCTCTTCTTCTTGGGCACCTTTTTCTTGATTAGTGATTCGGAAGGAAGAAACAACCAACTTCTTGCAGTCCTATGCAACATCCTCATCAAATTTAACACTTTTACTTACATGGATTTGTTGTGAAATAGGATTTAAAATCCTATATCCTTTAGAAGTGCCGCTGTATCCCAAAAATATTCCAACTTCAGCTTTTTGATCAAGTTTATCCCTTTTAACGTCAGGAATATAAGAGTAACAGATAAAACCAAATACTTTAAGATGAGCAACTGATGTCTTGGTTCCAATCCATGCTTTTTATGGAGTCTTTCCTTCAACTTCTCTAGTTGGCAATCTATTTTGTAGATAGACAGCTGTATTTACAGCTTCAGCCCATAGAACCTTAGGCAGGTCTTTCTCAAACAGAAGACACCGAGCCATATTCATAATGTACCTATTTTTTCTTTCACTTACACCGTTTTATTGTAGTGTGTAAGTGACTCTAAGTCGATGATGAAGTCCACCTTTGTAAAGAAAATCCTTGAATTGAGGAAGTGAACTCGGTCCCATTATCAGACCTTAAGATTTTTATCAAAGAGCTACATTGGTTTTCAACAGCTGCTTCAAACCTTTGAAACCCAACAAAAAATTCAGATTTATGTTTCAGAAAGTAAACCTATCAAAATCTCGTAAGGTCATCAATGAATAAAAGAAAATATTTGCTGCCATTATAAGGAGTGCCCATAGGTCCATACACATCAGTGTGTATTAGTTGGAGTTTTTCAGTAGCTCTCTGGGCTTGATTAACATGAAACAGTGATTGACTTAGCTTCCCAATTTGACAAATCCCACATACATTAGAGGTTTCATATATTGAAGGCATATCTGCCACAAGATCCTTGAATCAATTTTAAAGATTTAAAATTTATGTGACCAAGCCTCTTATGTCAGACATAAGTTTCATTTTGTATGCTGACCATAAGCTCCAATGTCAGTATGTTTCCAATCAAGAGGGAAGCTTCTGTTGTTCGTTTTGACTAAGATCAATTTTACACCAGTTGGATCCATAATTTCACATGTTTAATTTGTAAATAACAGGGCATAGTTTTTATCAAGCAATTGGCCAACACTAATAAGACTTTGGCTAATTTCAGAAACAAATAGTACATCAGATATAATCTTCATACCTTAGGGAGTTTGAACAACAACTGCTCCTTTGCCCTTTCCATTTACAAGTCTTCCATCTCCAAGTCTGACCTTGGAGAAATAATTTTTGTCCAGCTTTTTAAAAATGTTCAAGTTAGCTGTCATGTGATGCGTGCATCCACTATCAACAAGCCACACATCATGATCTTGAGCTGTTACATTGCATTCTCCAGCAATAGAAGCAGCAAACCACTTCTCTTTAGGATCTTCAACATTTTCAGTAACTTGAGCTGGTTGGATCTTCTAAATCTCCCTCGGTTGTTATATTTCTCCTTCTTCTCCTTACCATGTCTTCCATTTTGTTTCCTTTTTGATTCACCATCCGTCTGAGGTTTAGATCTTTTAACATCCACAAGAGCGATTTCACTTGTACTCTCTTCCTCTCTAAAAGCTTTCCTTTTCTCCACTGCTAGAAGAGCGTTGGATAGTTCATTCAATGTGACATGAGACATATCCCAAGTATCTTCAATTGAAGAAATTTTTCTTCAAATTTTTTTGGAAGTGTCACCATCACCTTCTAAACAATCCTCCGCTCTTTTACTTTTCCCCTAACAATCCGATCTGATTGACGATTTTCATGATAATATCAATATAATCTTTCACCTTTTCGGTCTCTTTCATTTTTAACATCTCTTTTTTCTTAGATTCAATATTTGCATTTGTCTCGTCCTATCACTCCCTTCTGATTCTTGCTTAAGCATATCCCAAGCTTCATTGGCAGATTCACATGTCATAATCCTGGTAAAAATTGAATCTGAGATAGCTGCGTGAATGAAAGACAGGGCTTTTGGACCTTTTGCGATCTCTTCTTCATGACTTCTAATCTTTTGAAGAGTTGGGTTCGCTCTCAGAGGTTTTGGAGCACTGTCTCCCTCTACAGACTTCCATAATCCAAGACCTTTCAAGTATGTTTCATCTTCACAGCCCAAACTTGGTAGTTCTCGCCATTAAAGATAGGGGGTGAAACGGGAGAGCGGCTAGGGGCCATGTGAAAGGAAACTTAACAAAAAGGATACTTGGACAAGTTAAACTTGGTAGGTGATTTTGCTGTGTTTTTCTCTATCAAAACACTCCCTAAAGGATCAATTTAGCTCTGATGCCAATTGAAGGAGAGAAAGAGAAGACAAATACGATATTAGAGAGATAATCTGAAAAAAGGGAGCTAATATTTCATACAGCAAAAGCTTACACATATATAGGTGGTGTCAAATCCCTTAAATCCTAGAAATTCCCTCCCTATTTTGTGCTTAAATCAAGGTCCACGACATATTACAATATTTTCTACATTCTAGAACATTGTATTAAAATTAATTCAAAATTTATGCCAAAAGTATCAAGACAAAAGTATTAACATGACAATACTTAGCATCACACACAAAAACAACAACCTTCATCAGCACTTCCATGAGATTCCATGGCTTTCTCCCTTGCAAATACAGACTGAATCATCGAGTTCCGGTGGATATTGATAAGTTATGATTACTCGGTTTGTACAAAGAGGCTTCCAGAGAATCACTACCATTTCTCATGTGAACAAACTTTTCTACAGCTTTATTGGTATGTTTTTGATTGCTTTCAACCTGATCTTCCCGGCCACAATGTAAGAGATGATCTTTTCCGTCATATTTCCCATAATAACTAGTCCCTCTCACAAGCCCGTCAATAATCAAAGCTCTTCCGTGATGTTATTAAAAAAAAATCTACTCACAAGAATCTCCACTGATTAATGGTTCCCTCATATCTCCATATCTCACTTTCAATAAAGGAACCAATCCACCAAAGAGAAGAATGAAGAACAACACACAAAGGAATCTAACACTAGTAACCTTTTTGGTCTCATGTCACTCTTCTTTTTCTGCACTTTCTTGCTACTTTTTGGCGTGGACACTACTACCTATGGTTTCAACTCTGGAATGGAAACAAATGGCACATTTGATCCTAATCATTTCATCATATAAGGTGGTGTATATGACATCCATGGTGGAAGATGGGGATACATCCCAGGGGAGTGGCTGCACTTAAAGAGGTAAACCAGTACCTCCAGGTTGTGTCTTTAGAGTTACATTTTCCGCTTTTTCATAGGATATCCTTGAATTCAAATGTTGAATGGGTGAATAAAGTATTCTAAATCCTCAACATAACGTTTTTTTCTTTGCCTTAACAAGTGATCACTTTACCTGTTCCTAATTTTTCTAGCCATCTTCTCTTTGTCCTCATCATTATTAACATTATCAGACAAGGAAAATATAAAAATATAGTGGATTTTTTGTGTATATTTACATTATTAAAGTCTTCACTATGTTTTTTCCTTTTACTTAAAGAGCTATAATTACTTATATTAGCATTGAGTTTCTGTTCTACAACTTTACTTTTTACTGAATTACTTCCTAACTTGGGGGAAGAATGTACCAATATGTTAGACTTTGACAGATTGTTCAACCCTTTTGAGATATTGGAACCACAATTTGGTGATGGCACATTCATGTACCTATAGACATGGGTAGAAACCTTGTGCAACAACATAGACAATTTATCCAAAACTTCTGAGCTGCTCCAACTATGAAGTAATCCTGGCGATAATATGTCCTTAACCATCTCAACTACCCCTTCCCGATTGCCAGAAAAATTGCTCATTTCCCCTACATCAACTTGAAATTTCTAGAAGAATCGCTAAAATTCCTAATTAATTCATTCGCAGGTTGAGTAAACAAATTAGGGTCCATCTGGAGCAGGTTTGATCCCGTAGCTTCCCTTTGACAATCCCCCGAGGTTGACTTGATAGTTCCAGAAGCATCATCAAAACTCCCTATCATTTGCCAAAGCTATTTGGGTCCATCTAATCCGAGTCTGAACCCGCTTCCCATCCGAGATAGTCAGTCAGGTATCTAGGCGTTTGAAATGCATCATTATGGGGAGGGTATCGAAAAATATTATTGCATGATGCATAAAAAATGATCTCATCAGTTGAGAAATCAACGTTCCAAAATTTCATAGGAAAATCCTCAATATTTTCTTGATATATGTTTGTCATGTATACAACGTAAAAAGTATGGTCAAGAATATTTTAGCAATTGATCACAAATTTAGTGAGAGATAGAGTAGGAATAGAGAGGAAACTGTCATATTTTTTATACTTTTATTTTTTGAGATTGTTCAGATTGATCTATTAGATTTTGTAGATATCATATCTTAGAAAAAAAATTAAGATTATTAACGTTTCAAAAAGTAAATTTGTAAGGTAGTTCATCAGTTAGTTATGTGTATTTTACCAATAAGAGCATGCGTGGATACACGAATCCTCTTTTAAAAAAGAGCATGAGGAAAAATTGCTATTTTTCAATGATGTGATCCAAGAACTATTTAATTCTATGTATTTTCTATATATTTCACACATGGAAGGCCATAATATAGAGTGCAATGACTAGTATATCTTACAGAAATGAATCTTTCTAGATAAATCAAGAGCACTAGTCTAACAAGTATTAAGAAAGGAATTTGAAATTTAGAAAACGTCCTACATATGACTGTAACATATTTTTTACGTCCTACACATGACAACAACATACTTTTTACGTCCTACACATGACCACTACATACTTCATACTTCCTACACATGACCGCAACATATTCAAAAAACATCGATAATTTACTATCAAATTTTAGAACTTTGATTTCTCAATTAATGACATTATTTATTGTACATCATTTGATGATTTTTTTCCAAACCCTATGATGCATTTCAAACACCTAACTACCTACATAACTATCTCGGGTTAAAGCTAGGTCTGAAATTAGATCAGATAGACCCGACCTCTAGAACATTTAAGTCAACCTCGCGAGATTGTCTCGAGGAATCTCCAAGATGAAACCTGGTCCAGATAGGTTTTTATTGCTTATGTCCACCCGGGAATAAATTGATTGGAAATTTTAGCGATTCTGCTAGAAATGTTAAGTTGACTTTAAAGGAAATGAGGAATTTTGTCGGGAATCACGAAGTGGGAGGTCTGGTGGTTATGGACATGTCATTTCCAGGGCAACCTCATAGTTGGAGCAGCTCAAGATTTTTGTATGAAGTACCTTCATCGTTGCACCAGGTTTCTACGGATGTGTCGGGGTACTTGAATGTTCCATCTCCAAATTGTGTTTCCAATCTCATAAAATGTCTAAATAATCTATAAGATTTGAAAAAATTGGTATATTCTTCTCAGAATTTAGGACGTAATTTAGTAATGGTGGAGTTGTAGAAAATAAACTCAATGCTAATATAAACAATTGTATCTATTTGTTGAAAAGGAAGAAGGGTAGTGAAGACTCGAACAATGTAAGCAAACACCAAATTTACTATATGTATCTTGAGTGACATTGTTAATAATTATGAGGATAAAAAGAGGATGTCTAGATTAGTTAGGAATAAGTAAAGTTACACTTGGAAGGGTAGATAAAAATGCATTATGTTGAGGAATTATAGTATAAAGTTAGCATACTTCATTTAACATTTGAATGCAAATATATCTTATGAAATAGCGGAAAATGTAACTCTAAAGGCACAACTTGGAGAAACTGGCGTACCTCCTCAAGTGCCGCCACCCCCGGAATGTATCCCTTACCTCTTCGTGTGAATATCATCATACAACCTTGTATGATGAAGCCACAAGGATCACAAGTATCATCGGTTCCCATTCCAAAGTTGAAAACACAAGCAGTAGCGCCCGTGCAAAAAAGTAGTAAGAAACTGGAAAAAAAAAGTGTTAGGTGAAAACAAAGAAGGTTGCTAGTTCACCTTCCTTGGTGTGTTGTTCTTCACGCTTCTCTTTGGTGGGTTGGTTCCTTTATTGAAGGTGAGATATGGAGGTATGAGGGAACTATTTCTGAGTGGAGATTCTCGTGAGTCGATTTTTTCAAAAAACATCATGGAAGAGTTTTTACTAGTGACGGGCCTGTGAATAGGACTGGTTATTCTCAGAAGACTTTCTATATGTCCCTAGGAATGACACACTTTTAGGAATATGCAGGGGATATCTTAGAAGGTTCAAGACTATACCATCCCACTAGTTCACAATGAAAAGATTTCAAAGTTTGAAGGATGTTAGGGCTGATCTAAAAATATCTAGAAGTATAATTGGTAGTTTATTAGTATTTGATAGCAACAGGACTGATATCATGTTCGCGACAAGTCTTCTACTGAGGTTTATGCTAGCTCCAAGTCAAGATCATTTTGGTGTTGCTAAACCAACATTGAGATATATCAAAGGAACTACTGATTATGGTATTTGGTTTAAAAAGAAAGAGTAAGGGAAACTGATAGGGTTATTTAGGTAGAAATTGGGCAGGAAGCTTGATGATATGAAAAACACATCAAGATATGCTTTTAAACATGGTTCTAATGGAATTCAAAGAAGAAAAAGCGGTGGCTCAATCTTTTGCATTAGAAGAATACATTGCCTTTGCTGGTGCAACTAATAAGCTCTATGGTTAAGAAAGATTTTGCGTGATCTGGAGCAAAATCTTATTGAATATATTATATTAAGGTTGAAAACAACACAACAATAATTATATACACAATGCCAGTTCAACATGGTCGTAGAAATCATAATAAGTGTAGTCTTATTCTATTCAGGAAAGCACAGAAAGATGGGGAAGTTACACTCATTCATTGCAACTTAGGTCAGTAGATTGCAACCATAATGAGCATGTCTCTTCCTAAGGGAAATTTTGAAGTTGTAAGGGCTACTTTTGGAGTATTCAAGAAAAATCTCTAGGAGAGTGTTTGAAAATGAAATATTTCTTTAATGATTCTTTTTAAATATTATGTTTAGTTTGTAAAGGAAAGGTAGTCATTGTTTTATGGAATATGTCTTGTAAGAACATAGGCTTGTGGTTTGATAGGTATGGTTTCTACTAATTTTTAAAAATCTATCATAGCTCTATATGTATATGTTTTATTTGCAGTTCTGATGATTTGACAAACCTAGGGACCTTGTAAAGGGACATGGTCCATAAAGCGATATACATTCTCCACTGCCAAGTTGATAAAGTACAAGCGACTGTCTCCAACTGATTATTTGACAAACCCTTCATAGTGCAACACACTCTCTATTGCCAGGAAGGAAAAAGTACAGTTGGTTGGCGCACAGTCTCCAACTGTGGCAGAAATGGTATAATCCTCGACCAATGGTATGGTTTCAAAGTTTGTGACTATCCTTCATTAACCTAATGTCCAAAAGTCACAACCTTAGTTTTTGCAACTTGAAAAAAGAACTCTCAAGATCTCTGGAAAAGTCTCATACTCAAGCGAAGATTCATCCTCAATATTAAACTCGAACCAGATAGATCTGCAAGCTTAGTGGTCTTTGGATTAAATATTCTGAAATATATTATAAATTTGATCCTACATCTATAAACGATTCAGATAGTTGTTTGGTAAAAAAGTCTAAATTAGTTAGGGTTAACTGATTTAGTGGGCAGTATTGTATCTGCTTAGCCAAATTCTATATCTTCTAGAGGAAGGTATTTTAGTGGGCGGTGTTGTATCCGCTTAGAAAAAGTCTAAGTTATCTAGGGGTGATAGCTTAGTGGGTAGTGTTGTATCTGCTTAGGATCTTAAAGTAATAGGGTGATTGCTTGGTCGTGACATTAGTAACTTTTTCTCACATTGGTTGTAACTGGGTTCACTTTTGCTTAAGGAAGATTAGTGAAGCAGTTGAAAATCTTGTGCAATAGGTCGTGGTTTACTCCCTTTAGCAAGGAGGTTTCCATGTAAAATGCGTTGTTGTATTATTGTTGTTATTTACTTTGTGATATAGTTTTTGTTCAGTAAGGGGTCCTGGACCGTTGACTCGTAGTGGACGCACACATTTTATAAATTGGTATCAGAGTAGGTATTCTCTAGCTGGTTAACACCAACAGTGATACTCTTGTCAAGAGTGGATTCTCCATTGAACCTAGAAGAAGGACAATAATCAACACGAGCACCATGTTTCAAGACCAATTCTATAGCTGGTGGAAAACAATGATGCACGACTATCTAATGGATGAAGACAACAAACTATGGGACATAATGTTTGATAAACCATTCATTCCAACTACAAAAGTAAAGGATGGTGAAATAACAAAAGTTATTTCTAAAGACTCGGCAATACTACAAAGAAGCAGACAGAAAAAAGATTGAGAAAAGCTAAAAAATGAAGAAGTTGTTCGTGTGTGGGATTGGTGCTAAAGAATACAAGATTTCTGCATGTGAATCAGCGAAAGAAATCTGGAACTGCTTGAGGACTTCCCATGAGGGGACAGAGCAGGTTAAGGAATCAAAGGTGAACATGCTGACAACCCAATATGAGAATTTCACAATGAAGGAAGGCAAAACTATTCATGATATACATACAAAACACTCCTCCATAACTAATGAGCTACAAAGTCTTGGTGAATCTATCAATACAAGCAAGAAAGTTAGGAAAGTACTTCTAATACTTCCTAAGGCTTGGGCAAGTAAAGTGGATACTATTATTGAGGCTAAGATTTAAAAGTTTTGAAAATGGACGCTCTCATTAGGAATCTTAAAACCCATGAGATGAACAGAAATCAGGACATCTCATAAAAGGAAGCTAAAAAGGATAAGTCACTAGTCCTCAAAATTTCATCTGGTGAAACATCTAGTGAAGAGGATGACACGACCTATCTCACCAAGATATTTCAAAAAATTGTGAGAAAACATGGAGGATTTAGGAAAGGGGGAAATATTCCTCGAACTGCAATTGCTAGTGACATCTGTCATGGGTGCGAAAAGGTTGGACACTTTATGAGAGACTATCTGATAGCTAAAGCTGAAAACAACGAGTATCATAAACTTGGAGGCGAAAAAACAAAAGAAGAGACCTGGTTCTTGATAAAACTGCAAGGAAAGCTGCAGCTGACCACATCATGAAGAAAGCTCTTGCTGTATGCGGAGACTCTTTAAGTGAAGCAGGAGAATCATAATGCCTTGATGATGCATCCATGTTGGTTTTTCAAGATGATGCAAATGTGTTTTATTGGTTGTTTGCTTTCATGGCGAAATCAGATATGAAGAAAAGGAAACCCTCTATGACCTTAAGCAAATCATAAATAATTACTCTGTTCGAAGGTTAAGGAACCTAGCAAATGTATTGATCAACTCTATTATAGAGTTAAACACTGAAAAGGATTCTATGAACAACATTCTCGATAGTCTAAAAGAAGATAAGGGGGTGATAGTGGTTCAAATGTTAGTTATGGAGGAACAAGTAATGGTTATAGAATCTAAAAAAACTAGAACTTGGGGAGCAACTGTATCTAATAATTTAGAAATCTTAAAAAAGAAAAGGGGAAGCCACTATTCTGCATGAAAAATTAGAAAATAATCTGAATACTACTGACACCAGACTACCCTATCCTTGGAAAGAAATGATCAGATGGAGAGGAACTTGGTCCGTCTGAAGGAAGAACTTCAAACTTCTCTAAAATGGACCAGCTCCACTAAACTAATCTCAAACATCACCAATGTAAACAACTATAATAGAAATGGGTTGGGTATTCTGAATATTACTCCTCCTACAACCCCCACAAGAAATATGTATGTGTTTCAGACAATTTAGTGTGTCTTCACTGTGGCCGTAATGGCCATCTAAAGGGAGATTGTCTTTCCTGGAAGGCCTCATAACAGAAATTCTCTGTCTATTCTAGACATGAAAAGGCTCGGCAAGGGGGAACTAATTGCACTGTTAAATATTCTAGATAGAAACAGCCAAAAGGAGGGGACCTGCTACTATACACAAGGCCTCAAACATGAAAATAACTAATCTACCCACATTGGGAAAAACATTCTAATTTACACCTTTATCGGTCTACTAGAAACTCAAATTGAAGTGGATTCCGAAGTCTAATAAGTAATGTTTGTTGCCGGTGACTGAAGGAAGTAGTAGCTAGTACTAGTTTATGGATAGTGGCTGCTCAAAGCACATGAACGGAAACACAAAAACTTCCTTTCACTTAAGGAACTTCAAGGTGGAGGTGTCTCTTTTGGTGATGGAAAGAAGTGAGTACATTCTTGGAGTTGGAAGAGCTGGAAAATCTCTTGGAGATTCCAAATGTGTGTAGTATGTGAATGGGTTAAAATACAGTCTCCTCAGTGTTTCCCATAAATGAAGTCAAGTTTCTCTTAGACAAATGCATTATCACATGTCTGTCTACAAAGGGTGATTTTGACGGCTAGAAGGAGGAAAAACATGTATGTGGCAGAACTAGAAACAACTCATGGAGATAATCTGACATGCCAAGTGCTCAAATTGAAAATGTCGACTTGTGGAATAGGAGGCTAGGTAATGTGATCTCTTCTCTACTCAACAAGTTGGTTTCTAAGGACCTGGTCCGTGGCCTACCAAAGTTGAAGTTCAGTGACAACAAAGTGTGTGATGCACGTGTTAAAGGGAAACAAACCATATCCTCATTCAAATCAAAGAATCATGTCAGTTCTTCAAGGGTCCTTGAGTTAATACATATGGATTTGTGTGGACCAGTGAAAATCCAGAGTCAAAGCGGAAAGAAGTACATCCTTGTGGTTGTGGATGACTACTCAAGATTCATGTATAGCCTATGTTTCTCAAGTCAAATTCCAAGACCGATGATGATATTTTTCAAAATGATTCAAACTAAGCTCAATTTCTTGATTGCTGAGATTAGGTCCGACTATGGAACTGAATTTTAAAATTCAAAGCTTGATGTCTTTTACGCAGAAAATGGTATGAATCATAACTTATCAGTTCCTAGAACACCTCAAACAAAATTGTGTGGTGGAAAGGAAGAAAAGAACTCTAATAGACATTGCTAAAACCATGCTCATTGATTCAAATCTTCCTCAAAACTTCTAGGCTGAGGCAGTCAATACTGCTTGTTATGTGACAAACAATCTTTCCCAAACAAAACACCCTATGAGCTACTCAATAGTAAGAAACCAAAGGTAAGCTACCTAAGGCCTTTTGGGTGCAAGTGCTTTGTGCTAAACAATGGGAAAGACGATCTGGTAAAGTTTAATCCCAGAAGAAATGAAGGTGTTTTTGTAGGGTACTCATCTTCAATCAAAACTTATAGAGTTTTAAACAAAAGAAAACTATGTATTGAGAAAAGTATTCATGTGGTCTTTGAATAAAGTGGATATCTGAAGAGAATAGAGATGAAGGACGATGATGACCTATTTGAGTTTTTCAAGGCACAAAATAATGAAGTTAATATGAATGTAGCTGAAGTGAATTTGGAATTACATGTTGCTGATCCTAGTCCATCTGAGAAGGTGAAAGAAGAGGATCAACCTACTATAGGACCTGGTCTGTCCCATGATGAAAATCAATAGGAAGCTCATCCTCTTGAGAACAATGATTCTGAAGATGAAGATGAACAAACGAATCAACCCCAACCCCTGGCCTCTAAATCAGGATGGAAGCACAGTCCATTTCATCCCCTTGAAAATCTTCTTTATCCATTGAATTATGGAATGCAAACTAGGTCAAAAACAAGAAATTTGGTTGCATTCTTAACCTTCATTTCTACTATTGAGCCTAAAAATGTGAAAGAATCCCTAAAGAATGTTGGCAGGATCACCTCTATGCAATATGAACTACATCAGTTTGAGGGGAGCAATGTGTTGTACCTAGTCCTAAGACCTGCTAAGAGAACAATCATAGAGACCAAGTCAATGTTCAGAAATAAGCTTGATAAAAATGGAGTTATTATTAGAAACAAGTCCAGACTAGTGGTTCAAGGTTATAAACAGGAAGAAGGAATTGACTATGATGAGACATTTCCCCATGATGCTTGAATGAAGTCTATCAGAATCCTCATAGCCTTTGTTAGCATTCATGGGTTTCAATCATCCAGATGGATGTCAAAAGTTCCTATTTGAATGGTGATAAGAAGGACGAAGTGTACGCTAAAAGACACATGTATTTGAGGATGCCACCATTCTAAATCATGTGCTGAAACTCAACAAGGTCTTATACGAATTGAAGCAGAAACCTAGAGCCTGGTACGAAAGGCTATGAAAATTCCTGCTAAAGATGGGTTCAAGAGGGGGAAATTGTCAATGTATTGTTTCGCATGAAAAGAGAACAAGAATTGCTCATATACAAGTGTATGTGGATGATATCATCTTCGGAGCTACCTCTGAACATATGTGTGAAGAATTTGCCACTCTCATGGGAAATGAATTTGAGATGAGCATGATTGGAGAGCTGAACTTCTTCTTGGGTCTGCAGATCAAGCAAACCTCAAGTGGCACCTTAATTTGGTAGGAGAAGTACATAAAGGAGCTTCTAAAAAAGTTTCATATAGTGGATTCTAAACCTATTCATACCCCCATGCGTATAAACTCAAAGATGGGAGAAGATGAGGCTTATCCATTGGTGAATCAAACCATGTACAAAGGCATTATTGGATCCTATTGTATTTTACAGCAAGCAGGCCAAATATTGACTTCATCATATGAATCTGTGCATGATTCCAAGCATGTCTCAGGGAATTTCATCTAAAGGAAGAAAAGTGGATCCTGTGGTATCTAAAGAAAATAGGGGACCTGGTCCTGTTTTATCCTATGGGTGACTCTTTTAAACTAGTAGGATATGCAGATGCTGACTTTGCAGGGTATCAAGTAGACAAAAAGAGCTCTTCTAGAATGGAATATTACCTTAGATCCTCACTTATCTCTTGGGGAACCAAGAAGCAAAACATAGTATCCCTCTCAACAGTAGAGACTAAAATATGTAGTTGTCGTATCCTGTTGTGCCCAAATCCTTTGGATCAAGAAACAAATGGAGGATTTCGGATTCCATATCAACACTATTCCCCTCATGTGTGCAGTCTACATTGGAAAAAATCTAGTCTAGCACAAAACAGCAAAGCATATTGATGTCAGGAATTACTTCTTGTGCGATAATGTTGAAAAGGGAAACATTATCATGAAATATTAAATGAATTGTTGTGTTGTTGTGGTTAATTTATGTTGCCTTATGTTTGAATAACTATGTTGGTGTTGTTGGTGATCTTGCTTATCAATCTTACTTGTTCTGTTGGTTTACTGCACTTTTTTTATGATTTCAAAAGAGAGAATCAATTGGGGGTATTCAGGTGGTGCTTAAGGTGATGATGCGAACAATACTTGGGTGACAATGGGAAGGAAACAACAGATGAATAGGGAGTGTGTCTACTCGACAGGGGGAAGAAATTGTAGGCACTAGTGTATGGTTTCTCGTCCTAAAAAGGGGGAAAAATGCTATTTCTAGTTTTGATGATTTGAAAAACCTAAGGACCTTGTAAAGGGACCTGGTCCATAGTGTGATATACATTCTCCACTGCCAGGGTTGGAAAAAGTACAAGCAGTTGGTGCACAGTCTGCAATTAATAATCTTTCAAACCCAGGGACCTTGTAAAGGGACCTGGTCTATAGTGTGACACACTCTCCACTGCCAGGCTTGAGAAAGTACAATTTGTTGGTGCACATTGTCTAACTGTGATAGAAAAGGCAGAACCCTCAACCATTGTTATGGTCTCAAAGGTTATAATTGTTCTTCATTAACCTAATGTCCAATAGTCACAACCTTATTTCTGCAACTTGAGAAAAAAATCTCAAGAACTCTTCAAAGGCTAATACTCAAGTGAAGATTCATCCTCAAGATCAAGCTCGAACCAGAAAGAGCTGCAATCTTACAGGTCTTAAAATTAATTCTTCTGAGCATATGTTGTAAATCTAATCCAACAACTATAAAGGATTGAGATAGTCGTTTGGTGCGAAATTATAATTAGTTAGAGTTAACTTATTTAGTGGGTTGTGTTGTATCTGCTCGGTCAAATGCTAAATTGTCTAGAGTTAGGTGCTTTAGTAGGCAGTATTGTATTCGCTTAGAAAAAGTCTAAGTTATCTAGGGGTTATAGCTTAGTGTGCAGTGTTGTATCTGCTTAAGATCTTCAAGTAATAGGATGTTTGTCTAAGTTATTTAGGGGTTATAGCTTAGTGGGTAGTGTTGTATCTGCTTAAACTCTTCAAGTAATAGGGTGATTGTTTGATCGTGAGATTAATAACTTTTTCTCACAGTGGTTGCAATCGGGTTCACTTTTGCTTAAGGAAGATAAGTGAAGCAGTTGAAAATCATGTGCAACAAGTCGTGGTTTTACTCTCTTATGCAAGGAGGTTTCCACGTAAGTTGCTTGTGTTGTATTATTGTTCTTATATATTTTGTAATACTATTCTGGTTCAGTTAAGGGACCTGGTCCATTGATTGATAGTAGATGCACACATTCTATCATTATGCCTTTTGTAATATGTCATATGAATAAAAATGCTTTTGCTGAATCTCATTTTTTTCTCTAAAAGTTTCGAATAATAACAATGCTATTTCAATCAGCATCACCTGTCTCTCTTGGATCAACCTAAACAGATACTACCATGATAGAAGATGACTTGAAACCGCTGAAATTCTATTCCTCCCCAGTATTATTTACTAAGTATGTCAACATACATCCATTTTCTTATTTCTAACATTCTTCATTATGATAAAGATATTCTTTTATTTTCTACGATTAATGTATGAGCTAAAAATATGTTCATAAATATATAAAAAGTTTGATGAGCATGCCTTGAAGGCTTCTACTTTTATTTCTTCCCATTCTCGAAGAAGGGATAGATATAGAGGAAGATGGCAATATGAATCTTCGAGCCTATGATGACTAGGACAAATGCAGAGGGAGAGATTTCAAAAAATTCGATGTAGAATGTTTTCGTTGACATAAATTTAGTCACTATTGTTTTGAATGGCGTACTAGACTGCCTAACGAGAAAGAATAAAAGTCAAATTTTGTTGAGGATAAGAAGGAAAAACCTTGTTAATGGCGGTTCATTCTAAAAATTAGCCCCAGGAGAAAGTTATTTGATATGTGGATACCGCTTGTAGTAACAATATCATTGGAAATAGGTCTTCTTTTACTAATTTAAATGAAAACTTGTGGTTGACAATTAGTTTTGGTGATCTATCAATAGTGAATGTGATGGGGAAAGGTAATATCAATCTTATAGCAAAAAAATAGGTTTGTGGAAATCATATTAAATGTGTTTTATGTGCAATTTGTTGAGTGTTGGTCAGGTGTTAGAAAAACGCGTATGACATCACGTTAAGGAATGATACATGTGAAATTTCTAATCCCCCTAGATGAGTTATTTCTTTTGTGAAAATAAGTCAAACAAGTTTCCTTTGAAGATTGAAAATGTTCAATCTTGCTATGTGGCGGAAATGAAAAATCCTTCATGGCTATGGCCTTTTCTATATGTTCACTTGAATTTTGGTGGCTTGAAGATACTATAAAGGAAAAGTATGGTGACGGGGATTTATGAAATCGTAGATTCGTCTCAAGTTTGTGAAGAATGTGTTGTTGGAAAACAACGGTGTTTTCAGTTTTCTAATAGTAAGTCATGGAGATCCAAGGAGGTATTAGGGCTGGTATACTCGGATATTTGTGGGCCATTAACACCAATCTCTAATGGGGCAAATGGTATTTTCTTACCTTTACTCTTGGAAGACTTGGGTGTATATTTTGAAAGGAAAATTGGAGGCTTTTAATATATTTAAAAGCTTCAAAATACGTGTGGAGAATGAGATTGGAACGACCATTTAGAAACTTCGGATAGATCGCGGAGGAGAATCTTTCTCTAAGGTATTTCATGGATTCTGTGAGACTTGTGACATTTGAAAAGAGCTCACAACAACATAAACTCCGCAAAAAAATGGTTTGGCAGAGAGAAAGAATAGAACCATTCTTAACATGGTTCATGGCATGCTGGCTCGAGGAAGAGTTAGAAAGGAATTTTGGCCATAACAGTGAATTGGAGCATTCACATATTGAACAAAAGTTCCACTTTTTTCTCCGAGATTTTATACCCGCGGAAGTTTTGAGCGGAAGGAAACCGATAGTAGAACATTTAAAAATTCATAGATCCATTGCTTATACACATGTTCCAGAAGAAAAAAGAAAGAAGCTTGATGATAAAGGTGAGAAATGTGTTTTTCTTGGTGTTAGTGAGACATCCAAGGCATACAAGCTATTCAATCCTTGACAAAGAAGGTTGTGACTTGAAGCGATGTTGTTTTCGATGAGGAGAACGCTTGGGATTGAAATATACATTAATATACTCAAATGATAATTAATAATGAAGTTGAAGAAGTAGTTGCAACACTCAAAATTGCTGAAATTTCTACTGAAGTAGGTGATGAAATTTCACCACGAGTTTTGGAAGAAATTGATGCACTTGATCAGTCTTTTAGTTGTTCTTGCATAAGGCCCACATAGATGATGAATTATAAGGTAACATGAATTCTTGTTAATGAAGATATTTCCCACTTTTCATTGTTTGCAGATTGCGGTCCTACAACTTTTGCTGTCAAAGATGAGAAATGGAGGAAAGTATGGATGACGAGATTGATGCTATTAAAATAAATAATACCTGGGAATTAACATATATAACAAAAGGGCACAAAACCGTTGGCAAGTGAGTTTATAAGACGAAACTGAAAGGAAATAGTGAAATTTACAATTATAAGGCGCAACTGGTAGCTAAGAGATATGAACAAGAGCATGGTATGGATTATAGTAAAGTTTTTGTTCCAGTTGTAAGGCATGACAAAATTAGAATTTTAATTGCTTTGGCAGCACAAAATTTGGGGCCTATTTTTCAGTTGGATGTTAATCAACTTTCCTATATGAATACTTGGAGGAAGAGGTATTTATTGAGAAACCTTCTGGTTATATTAAAAATTGAAAATGAGCATAAGTATACAAGTTGAAAAAATCTCTTTTTGGACTAAAATTTGGTTACCTGAAATGTGCATATGAGCATTCTCTTTTTGTTCAGATTAAAGAATCTAAGAAAATGCTCATAGTGGGTTTATATGTCGATGTTCTCTATGGGAGATATAAAGTCTGTGAGATGTCTAAAAAAATGCTTTATGTTGTTATCAAAGGCTTCAGGATTGGTGGCAAATGTATATAAAAGAAGTGTTTATTTTGGAGGAGTCAACCAGGTTGTTCAAGATCAAATACTATAAATTATGGTTTATCAAGGGAGAACTACCTTCTAGATACTTGGGGGTACCCTTGAGTACTAAAACAATTTATATAGTTCAATGGAAGCCTTTAATAGATAAGATGTTGAGTGAAGTCAATAGCTGGGCTACTCGATTTCTATCCTATGCTAGAAGGGCATAATTAGTTAAGAATGTTTTGTTTACCATTCAAATATTTTGGGCACAAGAAGATCCTACATGTTGTTGAAAGTATTTGTAGAAGGATTTTGTGGAGAGGGAATGTTGAGATTTCAAAAAAAGCACTTATTGCCTGGGAGAAGTTAGTTGGTCAAAAGCTTTCGGAGGTAGGAATTTCCTAGGTATATACACATGGAACAATGCTGTAATTGGGAAACTATTGTGGAATCTGTGCCAAAAGAAGGATAAGCTGTGGGTGGAATAGACACAGAATAAAAAAAAAGCGTCGTGGATTATACAAAGTATCTTCAAGGCACACAAACATCTCCAGGTAGATAGATATAATGAACAAATTTTGTTGCTTATGGACCAGTACTTTATTAGGAACGCTCATAAGAAGATGAGTGGAGATATGGGAAAGTGGAGTAAAGAAAGTTGGTCTAGGAAAACTATGGGGCTCCAAAATGGCTATTCATACTATAAACTGCATTAATTAAAAGGCTATCAACAAAAGTCAGATTGACAAAATGGGGGATACAAACAACTTTGACATGTTACGTGTGTTAAGTGGCTGATTAAGACATTGATCACCTATTCTTTGATTGTTCATTTAATTCATGAGTATGGACCAAGTTTTTATCATGACAGGGAATACACATACCTGTTCTAAAATGGGATGAAGAAGTACAATTGGCACTCACATAGTGAAGGGTCGAAATAGTGTAACACAAGTGTATAGGATGACTTTGGCTGGACCTATTTACTGCTTCTGGATGGAATGAAACTACAGAATTTTTCAATATAAAAAGATATCAGAGTGGACTATTATCAGACATATCATATGAGATGTACATGAAATAGGATCTCAACATGTTAGATTAGGAAGTAGACAACAATAACTCAATGTGTATCCCTAAATGTATAGGGATAGTTATTAAAATGTGACACTTGGGGCTTTGTGTCCAAACCTGTTGATTGGTTGTTTTGAATCTCACTTTTGGTAAATAAAATAATCTTATATTTACTCTGAACAGTAATGCCATGTTTGCTACTTTTAAGAGATTTATTATGGCTGAATTTGAGATGTCTTATCTTTGTAAGATGCATTATTTTCTTCGTTTAATAGTAGTGCAATCTGACGATGGGATATTTGTTTCCCAAAGAAATATGAGCGGGAAAATTTAGACCATGTCCAGATGAAGAAGTGCGATCCTGCTGATACTCCAGTTAAGTTTAGTCTGAAGCTAAAGAAAGCTAGAAGAGTAGATAAAGTAGACAACACTCTACTGGCATGTTATAGGTAGTTTGATGTATCTTATTGCCACAAGGTCCGACATCCTGTATGCAGTAAGTCTTATAAGCAGGTATATGGAGAGGCCGACAGAAATGCACCTTAGAATCCTTAGCTACTTACAAGTCTAATTTGATTGGTTTTGCTGACAACGACTATGCAGGAGATCAAGATGAGAGTAAGAGCACTCTAGGCTATGATTATTTACAGAGAACAACAATTTGTTCATGGTCTTCTAGGAAGAAAAAAATTGTCCCTTTATCTAGTACTAAAGCGGAATTTTTTCGTTGCAACAACTTATTATTGCCAAGCTCTTTAGTTCTGGAGGACTCTTGAAGAACTATAATTCAAACAAGAAAAAGCAACTACGATTTTCTGTGATGACACTCTGCCATAAAGCTATAAAAAAATCATGTGTATGCCTTTTCTGGGATGACAACTCTGCCTTTTTAGGCTTGTGAATTTAGTATGCCAAATCTTGAGTTTGTGTTGTTGAGAAGAGACTATGTAAAATCAATACAAACTCGTTGAGACAACCCAATTGGATGAAAGCTTGTTGTTCAGAAAAGTTGTTCCCCTACCACATCACAGGTGGCAACTTTTGTGACGATTGTCTTGTCACCTTTTTATATCGCAGTCTTGCAGGGACCGGGTCCCTTGCAAACTTCTTTATGAGTTCTTGAAAGGCTTGCTAGCTGAGTTCCTTCTTTGAATGAATCAATGTAATATGATGTTTATCATGTTTGAAACATCAACCATAAAGAGAGATTACCTATTGGACAAACACCCTCATCTTCTGATTATATGTACTACGCTGACGCCTCACCAACCTCTGACAGGATAACTTTACAGTTGTACTCCATTATGCATATGAAAGAGAGAACTTTGTCAGGTACTATGGCTCTGCAATTGTGAGACATTAAAATAGACAATCTCGTCGACTCTTTCTATTGGTGTAGGACACTACACTTTTCACCTACCACTTGACATGACATATTTATATTTGTACCCCATGTGAATCCGGATGAGAGCACTCTGCCAGGGACTAGGTCCCTGCATATGTGAGAATCATCAAACACCTAGAATATAACATTTCCCCCCGTTTTTTATTATTACACATAAATATTCCTCACACTGAGTTTATTCATTCATTTCACTCTGAGCAGTCTCAATAACAAGGATCTTATTCCTTGTTAGATCTTTAAATTTGTTAAATCATCAAAACTTAACATCATCTCTAAAATAACATTTTTCTCTTTTTGGTGATAACAATTTTTTTCACCAGTTCCTCCTATCTACAAGAACTCTTAAGGTAACTAGAGTTTCATCATCCTTGAAGTTTGTCAAATCATAAAAATATTATCTTTCTTTTTTCGATGATAATAGACTTATTCACCAGTTCCCTATCAGCAAGAACTCTTCAGGTAACTGGAGTTTTATCATCCCCAATGGCTATAAAATCATCAAAACATCATAATATCTTTTTCCCCCTTTTTATGATGCAAACAACTCCTTCCCCCCATAGGCAGGACCCGATCCTCTAAGTGTCACATCCGGGTTTACCCCTAGACGTAACAGGCGTCATTGTCCTCTTTGAGGACTAAGACTAGCCTCTCAGTTTACATCGTTACATTCATAGGTAAAATTTAGCAAAAATTTTTAAACTTTTCTTTACTTCTACTTGGAGGTTTACATAGACCTCTACATACAAATAATATATAAATACATACATACATACATACATATATATATATATATATATATA